>NW_004444290.1:721684-723391 GCF_000243295.1 Trichechus manatus latirostris | reverse complement strand
TGTTTATTCTTTTTAGAATTAGTTTATCCTGTCTGGAGCTTCTTGAATCTGCAGATTTATGTCTTTTGCCAAACCTGGGACGTTTCCACCATTATTTTTTCAGCACTGCATTCTTTCTCCTCTCTTTCTGTGACTCCATTGACACAAATATTAGACCATTAGATGTTGTCCCACTGGCGTCTGATGCTCCGTTTGCCTTTTTAAAAATCTTACTTCTTTATTCTTCAGAATGAATGGTTTATGTTGGTCCGTTTCCAAGTTCACTGTATCTTTCCTTTGTTATCTCTGTTCTGCTATTGAGTCCTTCCATTGAGTTGATGATGAGGATGATTTTATTGCATAGTACTCTCACCCACTAGTATATGAGAGAGACACAGACTAGTAAATCAAACCCCCTTGCCCTCAGGGAAGGATATGGAAATAGGAAAGCAAAGAGAATAAACATGGTTTATGGACCACACCTTGAATAGCAATGCCTAATGGTAAGTGCCTAGTAATAGGCCCAGGGCACCTGCAGCAAGAACAGAAATTCTTCCTGAGAGAGTTACCAGTTTTGGCTCAAATTAAATATCAGGAATGAGGGAAAAATTTTCTAGCAGAATTAGGAGCCAGGGTATAAGAATACTTTGGGAATGATCAAAGACTGATATTAAAGATGTGTATGCTTTTCATTTGCTGTGCTGAAAACCAAATTATCTTTTTCATGGTATCTTTTCACACTTCTGAAAAATGTCATAACCAAAGACTGGAAGTGAACACTGAAAAATGAATGTAGTTTTATGTATTGGAGGTGGTGAGACTATGGTTGAAATATTTCTTTAATTTTGTTTATCTATTAATGTTGTTTTATTTATGCAGTATTAAAAAAAAAGTCATAGTTCTTTCCTTCTTAGCTAAGTTGGCATTTCATTCGAGTGTGGCATGTTGTCCAAGCAAATTCCCACTCCTCAGAGAACTTGAGCTATTGTGAACTCTGCTGTGGCTTCCAAAACAAAATAGCAATAATTGTTGTTAGGTGCCATCAAGTCAGTTCCGACTCATAGTGAACGAAACACTGCCCGGTCCTGCACCATCCTCATGATTGTTGCTGTGTTTGAGCCCATTGTCGCAGCCACTGTGTCAGTCCATCTCATTGAGGGTCATCCTCTTTTTTGTTGACCCTCTACCAAGCAATTGGAAGTCCTCAAACTTCTTAAATCTGCCATGCTCAAAGAAAGAGCACTGTCTTGGATATAAAAAATTCCCTATGAATTTGTTCTCAATATTAAGTATATAACAAAGTATTGTATCTTATTATAATATTTATTATTAAATATTAGTTGAAAATTTACTGTGCAGTAACTAACATTTTTCTTCAAGATACCACCTCCAGTGGCCTATCCAATGACGTCACAGCAAGTGCCTATGTATAGAATGGTAAGAAAATCCTTCTTAAGATATTAAGAGTGGGAGATGCGGTTAAAACCCCTCATGGTTTGCATTACCAGGAAAAAAAAAAAAACATGACATAGACCTTTTAAAGTAGAAGGTAATTCATCCATGTCCTTCCTTTGCATTGGAAAAAGAAACGACAACCCTCTGAGAAATACAGCAAAGGCTTTGTGAGATGGTGAAAGAGAACAGAGAAAGGAATTCTAGAAGAAGCCTGAGGAAGTGCAATAGTTAAGGGAAAGCTATTCCAGAATTAATAGGTAATCCAGAATAAGA
>NW_004444290.1:719038-720188 GCF_000243295.1 Trichechus manatus latirostris | reverse complement strand
GGGATTAGAGTATAATATGATGGTAGGTGTGCCTGTATGCTAGAAGTAAGAGTGGACCCAAGCCTGGAGGAAGTAGAATGGTGACCACACCCCCTCAAGCCCCTGAAGACTCCTTTCTCCAGCCCCCTTGGTCGTGACAGCCCCGTCCCCTCAACTTTGAGTGCTGACCCTACTCTCTTGGCCTTTGGGCATAGCAGCCTTGCCACCTCAGCTTTGGATTACAGTCTCATCCTCTTGGCCTACCTGAACAGCAGCCCCACACTTCGCAACCCAGCTGGTGGAGATCTGACTCTGAAACCTCGGAGGCTGTGGCTTCACCCTTTGAGACCTAGGAGGCCATGGTTCCACCTTTTGAAGCTGAAAAGGCCCTGCTTCCTGTGTTCCTTCTAAACAGTTCTGCTGATCTCTGAGCTGCTCCAGGGATGGTCCTTTTCTTTTCCTGAAGGACAAAAGATGTAGCTCCGTTGGCCTGTTTCCTGCCTTTAGAATTCCAAGAGGCAGATGCTTTCTTCCCTTTTGTCCTGTCTCTCTTCCCTTCAGTCTAAACTGATGGGTTTTCTGGAATGGTAGTTGGTTAGAGCCATCAGTCACAGGCTTAATTTCTTTAACAAAAGCTTTCTAAGTCCTTGGTGAGAGTTTTAGGGCATATGTCCTTAGATTGTACAACAGAATTTTCCAAATCTTTAAGTTCTGGTTTCATTTTGCACAGTTCATTTTTAAGTCCATCTCTTTCCTCTCACATTCTACTGTAAGCTTAGAAATCTCCTCAGCAAAATACACAAGTTCATCATTTAGAACTTCTCCCTTCCACCAAACATTTGAACATAATTTAGACAAGTTCTCTGCCACTGCATAGAAAGTGTTGCCTTTCCTCCATTGTCCAATCACATGTTCATCATTTCCTTTTAAAGCCTCACCAGAGACGCATTTGTAGCAACATTCTCTTGATGGTGCCATACGTATTCTCTAAGACCTTAGAGACTTTCTCTGCGGCTCTCCTCACTTTCTTCTGAGCCCTCACCAGAATTGCTTTCAACATCCATAATTCTGCCAACAGTCTCTTCAAAGCAATCTAGACTTTTACTGTTAAACCTATTGCTGTCAAGTCAATTTCGACTCATAGCGACCCTATAGGACAGAGTAGAACTGA
>NW_004444290.1:715798-717011 GCF_000243295.1 Trichechus manatus latirostris | reverse complement strand
CTCTTTATGTGATTTGATATTGACTGTTCTCTCCAAGCCATCAATGAGTTATTTTATTTATTTTATGGTTGCTTCCTGTGTCCTAGCTTCTTGTTTTGTTTTGATATGCCCAAATAGGCTGCTCCTAGGAGCTAGTTTGATTATTGGCACCTTTGAAGCTCTAATGTCCTGTCACCAGATGGTTAGATCTGTTACAAGATATGTGAGCTCAGGAGTCCACCCACTCCTCCTGTATGGATTCAGCTCAGGTGCCCAGGTAGCTGGTCACCAAGTGTGTGGTGAAGGGTCTTAAAGTCCTAGACAGGCATAGGTGATTCGTGTAGGCAGAGGCATTTGACTGTAGCAGGGGGACACACTCTGACCAAGGAAGGGAGCTGACAGCCACCCCGAAGTGTCCAGGAGGAAGGCATTTCCCTGTTCCCTAGAGCACATAGGTGGGTAGGTTTTGCAGCTGGACTATGAGCGCCTAATGCTATTGGCTATAAGGACTGGGAGGCACCTCTTATTCCTGGGCCCCTATCGCAGGTGGCTAGGTGGCATGGGTGGAGCCACCAGTCCTCAGGCCCCTGATTTGGGTAAAGTGAAGACCCTGCTTAATGGGCAGAGCAGTGTCAAATGTCAAGAACCTGCCATTAAACACCTGAAACAGTTGAAGTTATTCTTCCAGTATATATCCTGTTGTACTGTGATAATGAGGGCCTACACTGTTGAGATGGGCCCACACAAGTCTCTGCAGGGGGAAAGGCACTCAAAGTCCGTGGATCCCTCATGCCTACGCCTAGGCAATGGACCTGTGCCTACCCTGGGTTCCTGGCTTAGGGGATCCGGCAGTTTATTTTTTTCCCTGTTGGTTAATTTGTTCACTCTCCAAAGCTGGGAGAGTGGCTCCAGGCATGTGACGGATCCTACTTCCGGCCCAGGGGACTCAGTAATTGCTGAAGCTCATCCGGGACCCAGTGTAGAGCAGGGAGCTGGGAGGTAAATGGGAGAGAGGCTTTTCCCTAAGGGGGGTGTTTTGATCCTTGCTGTAGGCCGTATGCAAGTGCTTATCTTTCACCTATGAGGGCTGCTTCTCACTGGTTCTGGGTGGCCATGTAGACTCTCTGGGGCTGGGTCTCTTCCGGTGCAGAAAACGTGCCTCCCGAGGACCACTGCTTGCCTTCCTCACCTCTCACCCATGAGCTGCTCAGGCCTGAAGGGCTCAGGCTCTTGC
>NW_004444290.1:713301-714887 GCF_000243295.1 Trichechus manatus latirostris | reverse complement strand
AGAATGTGGAAATTATTGAACAATGTCATTAATATCACATGCAAGTGAAAATTTTGCTGAAGATCATTCAAAAACTTTTGCAGCAGTACATCAACAGGGAACTGCCAGAAATTCAAGCTAGATTCAGAAGGAAGAGGACATGGAATGAGGACTATCACTGCTGATGTCAGATGGATCCTGGCTGAAAGCAGAGAATACCAGAAATATGTTTACCTGTGTTTTATTAACTATACAAAGGCATTCAACAGTGTGGATCCTAACAAATTATGGATAACATTGCAAAGAATGGGAATTCTAGAATCCTTAACTGTGCTCAAGCAGAACTTGTACATAGACCAAGAGGCAGTTTTTCTAATAGAACAAGGAAATACTGTGTGGTTTAAAATTAGGAAAGGTGTGTGTCACGGTTGTATCCTTTTACCGTACCTATTCAGTCTGTATGCTGAGCAGATAATCCAAGAAGCTGGACTATATGAAGAAGAACGAGGCATCAGTATTGGTAGAAGACTTACTAACAACCCGCCATATGCAGATGACACAACCTTGGTTGCAGAAAGTGAAGAGGACTGGACGCACTTAACTGATGAAGATCAAAGACTACAGCCTTCAGTATGGATTGCACCTGAACATCAAGAAAACAAAAATCCTCACAACTGGACCAGTAAGCAGCATCATGATCAACAGAGAAAAGACTGAAGTTGTTAAGGATTTTATTTTACTTGAATCCTTAATCAATGCCCAAGGAAGCAGCAGTCAAGAAATCAAATGACAGCTACCAATGTCACAAAACAATAGGTGTATTAATTGTTTAATGAGAAACTAATTTGTTCTGTAAACTTTCACCTAAAGCACAATTAAAAAAAATAAAAAGAAATCAAACGACATATTCCATTGGGCGAAGCTGCTGCAAAAGACCTCTTTAAAGTGTTAAAAACAAAGATGTCACTTCGAGGACTAAAGTGCTCCTGACCCAAGCCATAGTATTTTCAATCTCCTCATATGCATGCGAAAGCTGGACAATGAATGAGGAAGACTGAAGAATTGATGGTTTTTAATTCTGGTGTTGGCGAAAAATATTGAATATACCATGGACTGCCAGAAACACGAACAAGCCTGTTTTGGAAGAAATACAGCCAGAGTGCCCCTTGGAAGCGAGGATGGTGAGACTTCATCTCATGTACTTTGGACAGTTATCAGGAGGGACCAGTCTCATTAGAAGGACATCATTCTTGGTAGAGCAGAGGGTCAGTGAAAAAGAGGAAGACCCTCAATGAGATAGATTGACACATTGGCTGCAGCAATGGGCTCAAACATAGCAACTATTGTGAGGATGGTGCAGGACCAGGCAGTTTTTCGTTCTGTTGTACACAGGGTCACTGTTATGGATTGTATTGTGTGGTTGTCTTCCATTTTGTGATCTGATGTGATTATCCTATGTGTTGTAAATCCTTACCTCAATGATGTTAACGAGGCAGGATTGTAGGCAGTTATGTCAATGAGGCAGGACACAATCTACAGGATTAGGCTGTATCTTGAGTCAGTTTCTTTTGAGATATAAAAGAGGGAATCAAGTAGAATGGAGCGGT
>NW_004444290.1:661743-706084 GCF_000243295.1 Trichechus manatus latirostris | reverse complement strand
TGTAACCTGTTACTTCCCTAATAAACCTCATAATCATAAGTATTGTCTGTGAGTACTGTGTGGCCATTGCAACGAGTTATCGAACTCGGGAGAGAAGTAGAGCATGCCATGGGAGGGACGGTTGGTGTCAGAATTGGTAAAGGTGGCGGAGAGAGGAGGCATGTCTGACCTCTGCCTCATAGGAATCAGCACTGGGCTGTTGATCTTGATTCTCCTTCCCTCTTGCGAAGTTAGAGGAAGTTAGACAATGCCCCTGCCACACCATTTTTACACCCTTGGTGGACATATTTCAGCAGAGCTTCCAGGCTAAGACAGACTAGGAAGCAAGGCCTAGTGATCTTCTTCTGAACATTAGCCAATGAAAACTTAATGGATCACAACACAACATTATCTGATTCGCTTGCTTTGGATATGTCATCAGGCAGGAGCTATCATTAGAGGATATCATGTTTGCTGAAGTAGAGGGCCAACAAGATGTGGGAGACCCTCGATGAGATGGATTGGCACAGTAGCTGCAATAATGGGCTCGAACATGCTGGTGATTGTGAGGATGATGCAGGACAGGGCAACATTTTGTTCTGTTTTACATAAGGTCACCATTAGTTGGAGTTGACTCTACAGCAGCTAACAACAACAACAGAATGATACTTAAACAACTTTAGCTTTGAAGAGGGGAAAAATAGAGTAATATCTAGAAGGGAACTTGGGGTCAATTGAGGGGCAGAGTTATCTGGTGCTCACAAGCGGGGAGAAGATTGTGGATTTGAACCACAAAGATTTTTCCCATCTCTATTTCCAGGTTTTTGCTTCTGCATCTGTATGCTCCTTTTCCGTCTGGTATCAGAGAAGGAGACGTCTCTCTTCCTGACCAAGGCACTTATTCCCAACCTCTCCCTCTGTGACGTTGCTCCCTTAATTATTCCCTTTATTAGAGCATCAGTATGTGAGGATGGCACAGGACCAGGCAGTGTTTTGTTCTGTTGTACATGGGGTCGCTATGAGTCAGAACCAACTCGACAGCACCTAGCAACAACAAGCTTGTTGCTGTCGAGTCGATTCTGACTCATAGTGACTCTATAGGACAGAGTAGAACTGTCCCATAAGGTTTCCAAAGAGTGGCTGGTGGATTCGAACTGCTGACCTTTTGGTTAGCAGCCGAGCTCTTAATCACTGCGCCACCAGGGCTCCCACAACAGAGATGGACTCAAGACACACCCTACATTAATCCTGCCTCATTAACATAGTAAAGACAACCCGTTCCCAGCTGGGATTATAACCACAGGCATAGAGGTTAGGATTTACAGCACTTATTTTTTGGGGACACATTCAATCCATAACATTATTGAAATTAAGTTGGCATTAATCTGAACTAGATTGCTATAAATTAGGATGTTAATTGTCATCCACATGGCAACTACTGAGAAAATAACTAAAAAAAATATATAGTAAAAGAAATGAGGGAATTAAAACACTGCACTAGAAAATATCTATTTAACACAAAAGAAAGCTGTAATGGAGGAAGTGAGAAGCAAAAAAGACATAAGATATATGGAAGACATAAATCCTAACTTATCAGTAATTACATTAAATATGAATGGATTAAAATCTTCAATTAAAAGGCAGAGATGGGAAGAATGGATTTAAAAAACATCATCCAACTATATACTGTCTACAGGAGACATACTTTTGGTTCAAATGCACAAATGGGTTGAAAGTAAAAGGTTGGAAAAAGATACATCAAGCAAATAGCAATAACAAAAGAGCTGGAGTGACTATACTATTCTAAGACGTAATAGACTTTAAAACAAAAATGTTACTAGAGATAAAGATGGGCATTTTATAATGACAGAAGGATCAGTCCATCAGAAAGACACATCGCAATTTTATATATATATATATATGTCTAACAACCAACCCAAACCAAACCTGTTGCTGTCAAGTTGATTCCGACTCATGGCAGTCCCATGTGTTGCAGACTAGAACTGTTCTTTAGGGTTTTCTTGGCTGTAATCTTTATGGAAGCAGCCCCAAAATACATGAAGCAAAAGCTGACAGAAATGCAGCGAGAAGTAGACAATTCAACAATAATAGTTGGAGATGTCAATACTCCACTTTCAATAATACATGAAGCAACTAGGCACAAAATCAACAAGGAAAGAGAAGACTTGAACAACATTATAAACCAACTAGACTTAACAGACATCTAGAGAACACACCAACTAACAACAGCACAGTATATACTCTTCTTAGGCACACACATGGAAACTTCTCCAGAGTAGACCACATACTAGACCATAAAACAAGCTTCAATAAATTTGAAAGGATTGGAATCATACAAGGTATGTTCTCTGACCACAATGGAATTAAATGAGAAATCAATACCAAGAAATTTTTAAAATTCACAAGTATGTGGAAATTAAACAACACATTCCTAAATGCTCAGTGGACCAAAAAAGAAGTCATAGGGGAAAATAGAAAATACTTAGAAATCAATGAAAATGAAAGCACAACATACCAAAACTTATGGTATACATCAAAGGCAGTGCTCAGAGGGGAGGTTATAGCTGCGAATACCTCCATTTAAAAAGAAGAAAGATCTCAAGTCAGTAACCTAATCCTCCACCTCAAGAGACTAGAAAAAGAAGAGAAAACTAAACTCAAAGCTATTCGAAGGAAGATTAGAGTGGGAAAAAATGAAATAGAGTTTGGGATGATGGTGGAATAAGCACCAAATTATGGCGAGTTGGGCTATACTGCTGGCTAGACTAGTGCGGTGCAAGCCAAACATCATAGATGAGATGGCCAGATCACAGAGAAGATGAGTAATTTCTGAGGCTGATGACCATAGTGTCAAGCAAAACCTGGAAGGCATCAGCAAGACTGGGAGTCTGTGAGCTGGTCAGAGTCCAGAAGTCCTTGCTGACTAGTCAGGGAGCATTCTTCCATTCATTCAATGGTTATTAATTGTCTTTTCTGCTAGGCAATCTGCTAGGTGATGTGGGAAGTACAGAAATGAATTAAATCAAGTTCTCTCCCTTAAGGAGCTTACTATTTGTTTGGGGAAATACACATATAAACAGACAATTAAAGAAGGAAACACAAAGCACTATGGGAGCACAAAGGAGGGAACAATTAATTCAGGGATGGAAGGTTTCATGGCATTGAGTATCGAATGATTTCAGTTAGTGGATATATAGAGGATAGAAGTTTGACATTAGAGGCAGAGAGTATGGCTCAAGAAAAGAAGTGGAAGCAGACAGTGGTAACGTGGATGAGTAGCTGAAGCATGTGGGAGAGTGTCATGATCCAAGTGTCCATTGCCTCAGAGTATCGTTTTTTAAAAGTCTTTACGAGGTTTCTTCCTTCAGTCTTCAGCTGATGGATTGGGCCCCCTGGTTCCTGGATGTCTGTTTTAGGAGTCCTGACAAAGCTTTGGGTATGAGATAATGGAAGAAATGACCAGAGTTCTGTGTAAAAATATTTGTAATTTATTTTACAACCCTAAAGAAAAAAATGTAGAAATGATTAAGGATTTACATATCTGTCTTTCTTTCACACAGATGCAGTCCATGTAGAGGTACCAAAGCAAAAAGATTCAGATTCATAGGTGAAAAAATGATCATCTGTCTACAGCCTGAACTGAATCATCCCACACATCTCCTAAGCACAATAAAACTTCAGTGGGAAATTCAATATTCTTCAGTTCATTGTTTTGGAGGTTATGTACTCTATTTCTATTGTTTTAATAGTTATTGTTGAAATTTTACTCCACAAAAGTATCAAAAACTCGTTAATATCTTAATCCCCCCCTTCCCAAATAACCCACGGACCCTAGAACACTTTGATTCCAACAGCATTCCTCCCAACTTACATACTATGATGGTCCAATATTTTAGTTCTGTTTTCTTTTTTAGCCCCCCAAATTAGGATTATAAGTATTAATACTTATAGAAGCAGTTTTCGCTTAGATTTATCTGGGTGTTTACACATAGATACACATATGTGTTCACCATTCCTTCTTGCATTCACTGAGATAATTTCTCTCTTCCTGAAATCCATCATTTAGAAGTCCATATAGCATAGCTATGCTGATGATAAACTCAGTGTTTGTTTATCTGAAAATATATTTCTTTATACTCATTATTTCCAAATTGATTTTTAAATCTATATGTACATACATTGAAGTGCTATTATGAATAAAGCCACTATAAAACATTCTTGTACTTGTCTTTTTGTGGACAAAAGTGGATATATATCCTGGGTAAATATCTAGGAATGGTAGAGGGTCCCTGACAGAGCTGGAGAAAAATGTAGAACAAAATTCTAACTCACAGAAAAAGGCCAGACTTACTGGCCTGACAGAGACTGGAGAAACCCCAACAGTATGGCCCCCGGACACCCTTTTATCTCAGTCAGTAATGAAGTCACTCCTGAGGTTCACCCTTCATCCAAAGATCAGACAGGCCCGTAAAACAAAACGAGACTAAAGGGACCCACCAGCCCAGGGGCAAGGACTAGAAGGCAGGAGGGGACAGGAAAGCTGGTAATAGGGAACCCAAGGTCGAGAAGGGGAGAGTGTTGATACGTCGTGGGGTTGGCAATCAATGTCACAAAACAATATCTGTACTAATTGTTAAATGAGAGCTAGTTTGTTCTGTAAACCTTCATCTAAAGTAGAATAATAATAATATTTTAAAAAATCAGGAAAAATGTAAATAAATAAATTGCCTTTTGCTACAACTGCTGAGTATTTGTGTGTCAGGCCTCCCTAAGGATCTGTGGTTTTCCATGAAGATTGGAGGTTTGCTTATTTCTCAGCAGCTGGCATTCCACCCATGCCAGTCTCCCTGGGCTGTTCTGCTGGGCAGGGGGAGGTGCAGAAAATAGAGGCTCTTTTTTATTAGTCAAGAAAAAAACAATTCTGTCTTTCTACATTATGGGGTATTTGGAAGCCATAAATCTTGTTTTTCTTATATTTATTGCCTATAAAAATACTTTGGAGGGATATTTATCAATTTAATTCATTTTAATGATAGGTAACTGTTATGGATTCATTTGTGTCCCCCCAGCTAAGAAAAAAAAAAATATAGGAATGGAATGACTGGGTCATAGAGTAGGTATTTGTCTAAATTTAAAACTGCCAAAAGTTTTCCAAAACACAACTATACCATTTTATTATCCCACTGTCTGAGTTATCTAGTGCTGCTATGACAGAAATACCACAAGTGGATGGCTTTAACAAACAGGAATTTATTTTCTCACAGTCGAAGAGGTTAGAAGTCTGAATTCAGGGCATCGGCTCTCTCCCCGCTCTGGGGGAAGGTCCTTGTCTCTTTTCAGCTTCTATTTCTCGGTTCCTTGGCAATCTTCATATGGTATGGCATCTGTCCTCCTCCGTCTCTGCTAGCTTCTCCTGTGCCTGATCGGCTGCTTTTTATGTCTCAAACATCGATTGGCTTAAGACACACCCTACCCCGATACTACCTCGTTAACATAACAAAACCCATTCCCAAATGGGATTATAACCACAGGTATAAAAAACCAAAACCAAACCCATTGCCGTCGAGTCAATTCCGACTCACAGTGACCCTATAAGACAGAGTAGAACTGCCCCATAGGGTTTCCAAAGAGCAGCTGGTGGATTCAAACTGCCGACCTTTTGGTTAGCAGCCGAGCTCTTAACCACAGCGCCACCAGGGCTCTGACAGCACATATGTTTGGAGGACACAATTCAATCCATGACACCCACCCAATAGATGAGAATTCCAGGTGCTCCAATTTCTGGCCAACAATTAGTGCTATCTTTTTAAATTTTGGCCATTTTAGTGGGTTTGTGGTAGTATTGCATTGTAGTTTAATTTACATTTTCCTAATGACTAAGGATATTAAGCAACTTTTCATATACTTATTGGCCTTTCCAATATTTTTTTTGTGTCCAACTATTTAATCCATTTTAATCGATTTTTTTTTAATTAAGAATTTGTAGGAGTTCTCTATATATTCTCAATATGAGTTCTTTGTCAGGTATATGTTTTACAAATAATTTCCCCAGTCTGTGCCTTGCCTTTTCATTTTCCTCATGGTATCTGTCTTAGGCTGGGTTCTCTGGAGAAGCAAAACCAGTGAAGCATACATATATAAATATATATATATAGAGAGAGATTTATTTCAAGGAAATGGCTCACACAGTTGTGGAGGCTAGCAAGTCCCAAATTCATGGGTTAGGCATCAGGCTGGAGGCTTCTCCTGACTCACGTGGTTGCAGGGGCTGACGAACCCAAAATCAGCAGGTCAGAATGCAGACTGCTGGCTCGTGGAGCTGTGGGAACTGGTGAATCCCAAAATCTGCAGGTCAGGTGGCAGGCTTCTGGCTCACGTCCCAAGAACTGGAAGTCAGGTGATAACAAGTCAGATGCAGGATCAAGAGAAAGAGAACTTTTCCAGAACATCTGTATATATTGGATGTAGGCCACATCCCCAAGGAATCTCCCTTTACATCAGATCACAAAATGGAGGATGATTACATAATAGTGAGAATCATGTCGTAGCCAAGTTGACACATAACATTAACCACCACATTATCTTTTGATGAGCAGATGTTCTCTAATTTTGAAGTCCAGTATATCAATTTTTTCATTTATGATTAGTGCCTTTTGTGTCCTCAGAAATATTTGACTCTCCCAAGACCATGAAGATACCTTCCTATGTTTTCTTCTAGAAGCTCTATAGTTTTAGCGCTTATGTTTAGGTCTATGATTGATCTAAAATACATTTTTGTATTTGGTGTGAGAAAAAGGGTAGAAACTCACTTTTTCCGTACAGTTATCCAGTTGTTCCTGCAACATTTATGCAAAAGAAATTCATTTACCCTTGGATTGCTTTGGTATCTTTCTCAAAAATCAATTGACCATATATTTATGGGTTTGTTTCTAAAATTTGTTTTGTTCCATTGATCCAAGTTGATAACCACAGGGAAATACCATGCTGTCTTCATTAAGCATTTATGTATGTCTTAAACACAGGTAGTATGAGTACTACAACTTTATTCTTATTTTTCAAGGTTGCTTCAGATGCTCAAGCTCCTTTCCAATTTCATCTAAAATTTAGAATCAGCTTAATTTCTATGAAAAAAAAAAAACTTCCAGTAACTTTGATTATGTTGAATCTGCAGATACATTTTGGAATAATACACATCTTAATAAGAGGAGCCCTGGTGGTGCAGTGGTTAAGATCTATGGCTGCTAACCAAAAGGTAGGCAGTTGGAATCCACTAGCCGCTCTTGGAAACCCCACGGAGCAGTTCTGCTCTGTTCTATCTACTTGACAGCAATGGGTTTGGTTTTTTTTTTTTTTTGTAACGATAGTAAGTCTTATAATCTATGAACACAACATGGTTCTCCATTTATTGATTCAGGTCTTTAATTTCTTTCATAGTGCTTTGTAATTTTTCAGTGTAGATTCTGCATATTTTTCATAAAATTATTTCCAGGTATTTTTTGTTTTTCAATTTATTATAAATGGTATTGTTTAATTTCATTTTCTAATTTCTTGTTGTTGGTGTATAGGACTGTCCATTGTCCTCTAGGCACGCCTCTTATCCTCATTTCCCCATCCCGGTACCTGTCATCAACCCTCCAGCCCTAATCCCATTCTGAAGGCCTGTCGTTTTTCCCTAGTTCTCCATCCCCACCCACTCACGGAGAAGCTTCCCAGGAGTGCTCAGAGGGCCCAGAACTGACATGAAGCCCCCTTGGACTTGGCTCAGTGACCTGTCAGCAGCAGCAGGTTGTTCTCAGAATGAGTCAATTTGTCTCACTCACCTCCCATCTCCCTCTCCTCAGTACTCCAGCCCCGCCTTCATCCCTCTCACCCTTCCTCCTAACTGACCAAACTGCTAACCGTTTTCAAGAGGGCCGAGAACTGACATGAAGCCCCACTGAATTTGGTTCAGTGGTTGGGCAACAGCAGTAGGTTGTTCTGCTCCGACTCAGAGTGATTCTGTCTCACACATACTCCCATCCCCCTCTCCTCATTCCTCCGGTCCCGCCCTCAGTCCTCTACCCAAGCCAGCAATCTTTTAACCCCACTCCTAACCCTCCAGCCCCTACAGTCCTTCAGCCCCGTATTCAGTTCTCCAGCCCTGCCCCCATCCTCCAGCCCCGCCCTCAATGCTCCAGCCCAGCCCCCAGTCTTCCAGCCCCGCCCTCAGTGCTCTAACCACACCCTCAGACATACAGCCCCACCTTCAGTTATCCAGACCCACAGTCAGTCATCTGATACGCGCTCAGTCCCCCCTCCCCTGCCCCCCTTCCTCCCCCGTCTTCCAGTACAGTCCTCAGCCCTCCAACCTGGCCCCTACTCCTCTGGCCCCTACTCTTCTTAAGCCCCACCCTCTGTTCTCTAGCCCAGCAACCAGTCCTCCAGCCTTGCCCCCAACCTCCAGCCTCACCCTCAGTCCACCAGCCCCACCCCGCAGGCCTCTAGCCCTGTCCTCAGTTCCATCTCAGCCCTAGTCTCCGGCCCTCAATCGTCCAACCTCAGTCTCCCGGCACCGCCCCCAGTCCTACAGACCTGCCCTCACTCCTCCAGCTCAGTGAGAGTCCCCAGCCCCACCCCGACTCCTCCAGCCCCATCCTAATTACTCCAGCCCCACCCTCAGTGCTCTAACAGTGCCCCTAGTCCTTTTAAGCCTCACACACGATCAATCATTCAGCTCCACCCTTAGTTCTCCAGTCCCACTATCAGTCCTCAACACCGACTCCGACTCCTTTCTTCCAGCTCCGCCGTCAGTCCTTCAGCCCCTCCCTCAGGTCCTACAGCCCCTCGCCCAGTCTTCCAGTCCCGCCCTAAGACCTCCAGCCCTGCCATCACCCTTCCAGCCCCACCCTCAATCCTCCAGCCCTGCTCCCATTCCTGCAGTTCTATACTCATTCTTCCCGTTTAGCTCTCAGTCTTGCAAACTAGCACTCAGTGAGCCAACCTCAGTCCTCCAGCCCTGCGCTCAGTCCTATAGCCCCGCCCCCGTTCCTCATTCCTCCGGCTTAGTTCTCAGACTTCCAATTTTGCCCTGTGTGAGCCAGCGTCAGTCCTCCTGACCCACCCTCAGTCATACAGCCCCGCCCTCAATCCTTCAACACTGCCGCCTTTCTTCTAGTCCAGTCCTTAGTCCCCCAGCCCTATCCTCAGTCCCCTATCCCCACTGTCAGGCCTCAGCACCGCCTCCTTTCTTCCAGCCCACCATCAGTCCTACAGCCCCATCCTCAGACCTCCAGCCCTACCCTCAGTCTTCCAGGCCTGCCCTCGGTTGCCCAGCCCCAGTCATCCCTCTAACACCACCCACTGTCTTCCGGTCCAGTCCTCAGTCCTGCAGTCCTGCGCTGTCTTCTAGCCCAGCCCTCAGTGCTCCAAAACTGCCCTTAGTCCTTTTAACCCCACCCTCAATTCTCCAGCCCCAAGCCAGTCTTCTAACACCGCCACCTTCCTTCCAGTACACAAATGGACCAAAAAGCAACAGCATAATAAACGGAGGAGAAATTGAAGTTGTCAGGGATTTCATGTTACGTGGTTCCACAATCAACGTCCATGGAAGCAGCAGTCAAGAAATCAGACGACACACTACATTCAGAAAATGTGCTGCAAAAGACCTCTTCAAAGTGTTAAAAAGTAAAGATGTCACTTTGAGCACTAAGGTGCACCTGACCCAAGCCATAGTGTTTTCAATTGCCTCATATGCATGTGAAAGCTGGACAATGAATAAGGAAGACCGAAGAAGAATTGCCACCTTTGAACTGTGGTGTTGGCGAAGAATATTGAATATACCATAGACTGCCAAAAGAACGAACAAATCTGTCTTGGAAGAAGTACAAGCAGAATGCTCCTTTGAAGCAAGGATGGTGAGACTTTGTCTCAAGTACTTTAAACATGTTGTCAGGAGGAACCAGTGCCTAGAGAAGGACATCATGCTTGGTAAGGTAGACGGTCAGCAAAAAGGAGGAAGACCCTCCATGAGATGGATTGACACTGCAACAATGGGCTAGAGAAGGACATCATACTTGGTAAAGAAGAGGGTCAGCAAAAAAGGAGGAAGACCCTCAACGAGATGGATTGACGTAGCGGTTGCAACAAAGGGCTCAAGCATAACAACGATTGTGAGGATGACGCAGGATGAGGCAGTGTTTCGTTTTTTGTACATAGGGTCGCTATGAGGCAGAACCGACTTCAAGGCACCTAACAAAAACAATCCTACTGCCAGGGTCCCTCAACTTGGACGTTGGTGTACAGGTTTCTATTTGCATTCCTGCTTTCACTTCTTCCAGATATATGCCTAGGACTGGGGTTGCTAGGTTATATAGTAGTTCTATGTTCAACTTTTTGAGGAACTGCCAAACTGTTCTCCACAGTGGCTGCTGCACCGTTTTACATTCCCACCAGCAGTGGATGAGGGTTCCAATTTCTCCACCACCTGTTGTTTTCTGCCTTTTTGATCACTGCCATTCTAATGGGGGTGAGATGATATCTCATTGTGGTTTTGATTTGCATTTCCCTAATGTCTTAGTCTCGCAGCTCCATGGAAACCTGTCCACCAAGGGTGGCCTGGCTGGTATTTGAAATACTGGTGGCATAGCTTTCAGCATCACAGCAACATGCAAGCCACCACAGTATGACAAACGGACTGCCAAGTGGTAGACTGACAGACTACAGCCTTCAGTATGGATTGCACCTCAATATAAAGAAAACAAATAGCCTCACAAATGGACCAATAAGTAACATCATGATAAAAAGAGAAAATACTGAAGTTGTCAAGGATTTTATTTTACTCAGATCAACAATCAAATGTCCATGGAAGCAGTAGTCAAGAAATCAAATGATTAAAAGCTTGAAAGCAGCCATCCAAGGCACAACAATTATTCTCTACTTGCCTGGAGCAACAGAGGAAGAAGGAGAGTCGGCAACAGGAGGAGGAAATGGAACGTGTGGCTAATTGCCTCCATGAACAACGGATCCTTTGCCATGAGACCAGAAGAACTGGATGGTGCTCGGCTGCCATTTTGATCAAAGATTCTATAAAATAATAAAATAAATAATCTTGATCCAAAGGGGAAAAATGCAGAACAGAATTTCAAATTCTCATGAACTCCAGACTTTCTGGAGCCATGGAGGCTGGATGAACCCCTGAAAATATTGCCCTGAAATAATTTTTAAACTTTAAACCAAAAATATCCCCCGAAGCCTTCTTAAACCAAACAAACCCCACTGCAGTCATCTTGCGCCAGTCTCCTGATTCCTGCCATCTCGAGCCACTGTCTCTCGCTGTCTTCCATGTTACAGTTCCTCTCTCCATCTCTCCACATCCTCCTTTGTCATGGATTGAACTGTGTCCCCCAAAAATATGTGTACTAATTTGGCTAGGTCATGGTTCCCAGTATTGTGTGATTGTCCACCATTTTGTCATCTGAAGTGATTTTCCTATGTGCTGTAAATCCTATCTCTATGATGTTGATGAGGTGGAATTAGTAGCTGTTATGTTAATGAGGCAGGACTCAATCTACAAGTTTGGATGGTGTCTTGAGCCAATCTCTTTTGAGATATAAAAGAGAGAAGCGAGCGGAGAGACAGGAGGACCTCATACCACCAAGAAAGCAGTGCTGGGAGCAGAGCACGCCTCCTTTGGACCCAAGTTTCCTGCACAGAGAAGCTCCTAGACCAGAGGAAGATTGATGACTAGGACCTTCCCCCAGAACCAACAGAGAAAGAAAGCCTTCCCCAAGAGCTGACACCCTGAATTTGAACTTCTAGCCTACTAGACTGTGAGAGAATAAACTTCTGTTTGTTGAAGCCATCCACTTGTGGTATTTCTGTTACAGCAGCCCTAGATGACTAAGACACCCTTTAAGGCTAGCAGGATGGCAAAACTGACCAATCCCCTTGTTAGAGTTCCATACACCTTATTTGCATGGTTCCACCCCCATAAGGGTGCCATGTACCTTATTTACATTATTAGCAAGCTATCCAATCCCCTTGGTGGGCCACAAATGCCTCATTTGCATATTCTCACCCCATCATTTGGTGGGAGTTACAAAACCATGGCAAGAAAGGCCATATAACAGCAATCTGTTGCACTGCAATCGCATTAGGCAAATCTGGTGCAAAAGATCCCTTTAAAATCTTAAAAAACAAAGATGTCACTCTGATGACAAAGGTGTACCTGACCCAAGTTATGGTCTTTTCAATTGCCTCATATGCATGCAAAAATTGGACAATGAAAAAGGAAGACTGAAGAAGAACTGATGCATTTGAACTGTCGTGTTCATGAAGAATATTGAATATACTATGGACTGCCGGAAGAACAAACCAATCTGTTCTGGAAGAAGCACAGCCAGAGTGCTCCTTAGAAGCAAGGATGGCGAGACTCCGTCTCGCTTACTTTGGACATGTTGTCAGGAGGGACCAGTCTCTGGAGAAGGACATCTGTTGCAGCGGCGACGGTAATCGGGACGGCGAAGACAGTAACCCACTGCACAACTCTTACAGAGAAGTGGGGCCAGGAGGGTCACTCTGAGGAGTCGACCCCCACTTCAGTCCCAGGAGTTTATTTTATAGTCAATACAGCAATCAATAAGGCAATTAACAAAACAATGGGCTTTGGGTGCGGGCAAGGGAGAAGGAATTCAGGTAAACAAGTCAATCAGTAAAGGGACAATAGGTTTGGGAAAACACATCCGGACAAGTCTCGACATGTTGGAGACAAGTCTCAACATGCTGTGCAGCATAAAGGCCTGTGGGGGCTGCAGTTGTCAATAGTGCAGCCATGTTTAAATGGCATGTATCCCCACAGACATCATGCCTGATAAAGTAGAGGGTCAACATAAAAGAAGACGCCCCTCAATGAGATGGATTGACACAGTGGCTGCAACAATGGGCTAAAACACAGCAATGATTGTGAGGATGGCGCAGGACCGGGCAGTGTTTCAGCGTTTCATTCTGTTATACATACGGGTAGCTATGAGATGTAGCCAACTTGACTAACAACAAGGATACCAAGGGCTAATGACATTGAGTATCTTTTCTTGTGCTTGTTGACCATTTGAATATCCTCTTTGGTAAAATGCCCTGTTCAAGCCCTTTACCCTTTTTTGATTGGGTTGTCTATTTTGTTAAGTTGTACACAGTTAGATTTTAATAAATGTTAGTCAGTATTATTATTGGAGCCCTGGTGGTGCAGTGGTTCAGAGCCAAGACTGCTAACCAAAAGGTCAACAGCTGGAATCCACCAGCCACTCATTGGAAACCCTATGAGGCAGTTCTACTCTGTCCTATGGGGTCCCTCTAACTCAGACTCGACAGCAACGAGTTTTTATTATTATTACATATATGTGTCCCCACTAAGGAAGGGGACAGACATTTATCCCTTATTCATAGATGGTGAGGCTCATGGTAGACTTTGTGTGAGTGGGTGAAGGGCTCCTCGGGAAGCACTCCAGGGAAAGCAAAGGCAGGAACAAAGCATGGTGGTTAGCTGTCAGCAAAGACATCCAAGAATAATTCCTTGTTTTCAAAGAATGAAACACTTGCTTTGAAAGTGTTGTAGCATAGGACGATGTTGGAGAAGTTTGTGGGCCTAGAAGTGTAGGTCGAATTCTCAGGATTTTATAGCTAATGAAGTTTGAAAACCTTTGAATTGGCGTGATGAGATTCTGAACAAAGGCTGTTTTCGGGAAAGGTTGGTGCGAGGCGGAGAGTATTGACTAGAATCAGGCCACTGACTATACTCCATAAGACACAAAGCAAGGCCCCGCGATGGAGCAGGAAGCTCCTCGGCTGGTGAGAACCGAAAGGCGCAGAGGCCAAACCTCCGTGGTAAGCGTCTAGGTCCCAAGTTAGATCGTTTCCGAGAGGAAGCAGCGTCGCTCGCGATGCCATTCTGGAAGGTCCTGCCTGTTCTAGGGTGAAGTGGAGTCCACTTCGGTTCCCGATTCCCGGGCCCTCTAGCGCTACCCACCCAAGAAAATTCCCGAGACCCCCTTTTCCCAGAGGTCTGTATTCGCCCTTCCAACAGCCCTCGTCATCTCCTCGGCTGCCGCGTCCGCGCTTGTCACTCTGGGGACAGCCAATCAGCACCCAGAGTTTGGGCGAATCAGCGAAGAGTAGCTCCTCGAGCCGACTCACTGGGAAGGGGAGGGCTTGCAGGGGCGGGCGGGCCAATCACGGCTCTCGTGCGGGCCGGCGGCCTGGGAGGTAGTTAGTCTGGAGTCTGGGCACATTGGCTTCCCCAAAATGGCGGCTGCTAAGGAAGATAGTGGCTTCGGAGAAGTGGCCGCAGGGAACGGGCGGCGGCTCCACCTGGGGATTCCCGAGGCCGTGTTTATGGTAAGAGGCATGCAGGCCCTCGGCTCCTTGGCCCGAGGCCGCGGATTGACCCTTCTCGTCCTCTGACCCCACCTCGGCCTTGACTCTTGGGGGACGGAACTGAGCTCAGCGTCCAGGGAGGGGGAGTGTTCGGCCTGCTCTCCCTCGCCGCATCTAGACGGTTTAATCTCTGCTGGGGCCCACCCGGAGGAAATGCGGCCTGAGAGAAAAGGGAGCGCGGGCTGGCCGGACCCCGGGGCGGGGCGGGGCTCGGAGAGCGGGCCGGGCCACCTGAGGGACCGCACGCTGCCAGGTTTCCTTAGCTGCGGCCTCTGGAAACCTGGAGAAGGGAAGGTGATAGAAAGAGCTCACGACTCAGCCTAGATGCTGGTGAGACAGACAGATAAACGGACAGTTAGAATACAATGAACTGAACGTGGAGCAGGCTGAAGAGTTGGTGCCGAGGTACTAAGATGTAAAAACAGAGGGTGGTACCTAATCTGTTGAAGGAACGCAGTGGTCTGTTGCCTCTGGGGGAGTGGTAGAAGAGACGGATGGTAACGTAGGTTAGGATGATCCTGGAGTTCTTGTTTGTGCTGCCAAGGAACGGAGGCTTTATCCATGACAGTCATGAAAAGGTTTCTAAGTAAAGCCACTGTATAATCATATTTGGTTTTAGGTCCATCATTCTAATAACTTAGTGGAGAATGAGGTTGAGAGGGAACGTGAGGAAGGCAATTTGGAGGCTTCACAGGGAGACCAACCCAAGTCCAAACAAAGAGAAGCAAGTAGAAGCTACCAACTCTGCCCTTCTGTGAAGCTATTTCAGAAATATTATTTGAAAACTATTTGAATAATGAGAGAAAACCTCTGACTGCCCTTCCAGGCCAGCATCATCTGTCGGTCCTTGCTCAGTTCTGGCTGAGATACTATAAAATACTAACAGAAGTGTTTCAACCTTTTGGTTTGGTTTGTACCTGTATTGCTTTACCTCTGCCTTTTTCCTAATCATGCCTCACATTTTTCAGGAGACCCATTTCTTTCTTTATTCTTTTGTGTAGAGCACTTTGATATGCCCACTTTATATTGTACGGAGCCCTGGTGGCACAGTGCTTAAGCGTTTGGCTGCTAACCCAGAGGTCGGCAGTTCAAATCCACTAGCCGCTCCTTGGAAAAGAAACCCTATGGGGCAGTTCTGCTCTGTCCTATAGGGTCACTACAAGTCCAAATTGACTCCACGGCAGTGGGTTTGGTTTTCAGGTTTTATATTGTATATTTGCATTTGTTGATATAGCTTTGTAACTATTTTCTTTGTTTTTTCCCTGAGCTGTACCATTTATTTCTTTATAATTATTTCCCAACAATTGTAACAAGAGAGAAAATTTTTTGAGTGTTTACTATGTGCCAGCACTTTTCTAAGGATTCTGTAAAACTAGAAAGTAGGTGTTGCTCTTATTCCCATTTTGCAGATGATGAAACTGAGGCACAGAGTCCTTGAGTAACTTGCCACAGGTGTAAGTTGAGGTATCTAGGATTTGCACTTAGGCCATCTGTGGAGCTCCACAGCCTTAACTTACCCATCATACTCTGCTAGGTAGAGGAAAGCGTGGTAGTTCCCTTGTTGTTGGTACAGTTGAGTCGATTCCTACTCCATTCCCACTCATGGCGACCCCATGTGTGCAGAGTAGAACTGCACCATAGGGTTTTCAAGGTTATGACCTTCGGAAGCAGATCACCAGGCCTGTCTTCTGAGGTGCCTCTGGGTGGGTTCGAACTGCCAACCTTTCACCTAGTAGTCAAGTGCTTAACCCTTTGCACCAGCCAGCCACCCATGCTCGTTTTCTTGCGCACTGCTTGACACACAGTGTAAACTCATAACTAGGTGTTGAATTGAATTTCCTTGCCGTAAATCCTCGCTTGTAAGGAGGGCCTGACATGTTATCAGGAGGGACCAATCCCTGGAAAAGGACATCATGCTTGGTAAAATTAGATGGTCAGTGAAAAAGAGGAAGACCCTCAACGAGATGGATTGACACAGTGGCTGCAACGATGGGCTCAGACATAGCAAGGATTGTGAGGATGGTGCAGGACCAGGCAGTGCTTCCCTCTGTTGTACAGAGAGTCTCTGTGAGTCAGAATTGACTTGATAGCACCTAACAACAACAGAGCCTCAAATATTACATTCATGGTGCTCAGCTAGAGATGTATTCACAAATCTAACTCAAGAGGATGAACTTCATCTGAGAGTTTTATACAGTCTTATCTTAAAATGCCTTTTTTCTCACTAAAATTTTGTCTTTTTCCCCTAGACCTTAACATTTCTGCCGACATGATATAATAAGTAATTCAAATTTTACATAATTATTTTTATGTTCCTAAACTAATGGGAGTAGCATGGTATTATGGAAAGAACATTGGCATCTGAATAGATTGAGTTTGAATCCTGCCTCTACTTCTAAATTACTGCTTAGCCTTGAGCATCTTTTTGCCACTTTGAGCCTCCAGTTCCTTTATCCGTAATTTGTTACGATCCACACAGTCGAATGCCTTTGCATAGTCAATAAAACACAGGCAGACATCTTTCTGGTATCCTCTGCTTTCAGCCAGGATCCATCTGACATCAGCAATGATATCCCTCGTTCCATGTCCTCTGCTGAATCTGGCTTGAGTTTCTGGCAGTTCCCTGTCAATGTATTGCTGCAACCGTTTTTGAATGATCTTCAGCAAAATAGTACTTGCGTGTAATATTAATGATATCGTTCGGTGATTTCCACATTCTTTTGGATCACCTTTCTTTTGAATGGGCACAGATATGGATCTCTTCCAGGCAGTTGTCCAGGTAGCTGTCTTCTAAATTTCTTGGCATAGACGAGTGAGTGCTTCCAGTGTTGCATCCGTTTGTTGAAACATCTCAGTTGGTATTCGGTTAGTTCCTGGAGCCTTGTTTTTCACCAGTGCCTTCAGTGCAGTTTGGGCTTCTTCTTTCAGTACCACTGGTTCTTGATCATATGCTACCTCCTGAAATGGTTGAACATCGACCAATTGTTTTTGGTACTCTACTGGAGGCAGTATACCACAGTGGTTAGAAATCAGACCTCTCCCTTCCCCCACACCCTTTCTTGAAATGTCCCTTCCCCCCTTGTCCATTTAATGAACTCGTCATCTTTTAACATTTTGTTCAGATGCTACCTCCCTCTAGTTTTTCCTGATCTCTACCCCAAGACAGAATTCTTGGCACTTCCGTCTGTGTTCCCATAGCACGCTTTATTATAGAAATATCATTGTTAGCTGCTGTCGAGTCGGCCCCCTCCTCATGGTGACCTCATGGATAATGGAATGAAATGCTGCCCAGTTCTGTGCTATCCCCATGACCAGTTGCAGATTGGACCATTCTGATCCATAGGGTTTTTATTGGCTGATTTTTGGAAGTAGATTCCAGGCCTTTCTTCCTAGTCCATCTTAGATTGAATGGTCTGCTGAAACCAGTTCAGCATCATAGCAACACCTAGGCTTCCACTAACAGGCAGGTCTCCCTCATGGAAGATGAGAATTTTACCACTGAACTACCAATGAGTGGTGGTAATAGAAATAGCTAATATTTATTGAGCACTTATTAGATGTCATTTAGTCTTCTAAACATTTTAAAACATACTAACTCATTTTATTCCCTGTGAGGAAAAGATACTTTTATTTCATTCTTACATATGAAGAAATTGAGGCAAAGAGAGGTTAAATAACTTCCCCAAGGTCAACACACCTAGTATGTGACGACGCCAGGATTCAGACCAAGAAGCCCCTGTCTCTTAACCACAATCTTGTGCTGCTGTGGTTAATTCTGACTTCTAGACTCTAAGCTCCTAATAGCCTGTACCATGTTCTAGAAACAGATTTATTTCTGTTCCCCTCCGATGGAGATGTATCATCTCCGTTTTATACACAAAGCTCAGTCATTCATTCTCAGGCTCACCTTTTCAGTTTCTTTCAAGGTGCTTCTAGCTTGATGGTTTCAGAGTGCATTCCTTGGCTGTTTTTCTCGTCCTTTTTCATCCTGCCTTGTTTCAGCTAAAATAATCCCTTACAGCTAATAAGCATGGATAAGAATAATGATGTAGCATTTCTTCAGGGTCTAGTATTTAGTATACACTTTAAAAATTGCTGTTCAGTTTTGCTGTTTTTCTTTTGCTTAATTATTCCTGTTACGAGATTGTTTCGTTTGTATTTCAGGTTGACTTTATTTCAACCACTTGATCTTTAAGTAGGCTTTTGTGGTTGCCTTGGGAACATAATGACCATGTTTAGCATGATTTCTATGCAAAATTTTCATATTTACTACCAGGGCTGACACAGTGGCTGCAACGGTGGGCTCAAGCATAGCAATGATTGTGAGGATGGTGCAGGACTGGGCAGTGTTTCGTTCTGTTGTACACAGGGTCGCTGTGGGTTGGAACAGACTCCTCGGCACCTAACAACAACCAGGGCGGCCTGAGGCAAGCGTGAGGCAGGCAAGGTCATCTGTGTTCTCCTGTTTATAAACAAAAGTAAAAAGAGAGGAGAATGAAGAAAGAATAAATTAGCTATATAATTTCTGTGTACTTCTGAAATGGTCTGTAACTTTTATAACTACAATTTCAGTTATAAACAAGCCTTTAGGGGGAAAAAAAGAAAAAAACAAAACAAGCCTTTGGAGAAAAAGAAACACAACATTTTTTCTTTTATTTTTTAAAAATAAAGCAGTCAAAAAATCAAATTAGTGGCATGAATTCTAAAATTTATAATACAGTATATTATTTTTTATATTAAAGGAAGACGTAGATTCCTTCATGAAACAGCCTGGGAATGAGACCGCAGATGTGGTACTGAAGAAGTTGGATGAACAATACCAGAAGTACAAGTTTATGGAACTCAACCTTGCTCAAAAGAAAAGGAGGTAAGTTCAAAAATTTCCAAAGGTGTTTTTTAAAATCTTGCATGGCTTGAGTGGTTTTTTTTTTTTTTAATTGAGGCATTTTTTTGCATGCACTAAAACGTCCAGCTCTTGAGTGTTCAGTTTGATGGATTTGTCCACTTCTGTAACCATGTCCCAGATCAGTGTACAGACGTTCCCTCATACCCCTTTCAGGTCAACCTGTCTCTACCCCCTAACCTCAAAAGCAACCACTATTCTGATTTTTTTCACCATAGATTAGTTTTGCCTGTTTTTGAGTGTCGTATACATGGGAACGTCTCATAAGTACTGTTTTGTGTCAGGTTCCTTGCACTTCAGTGTATTGTTTTTGAGAGTCTTCCATGTTATATATACCAGTAGTTAGTTCATTTTTAGTGCCAAGTTGTGTTGTATTGTAGGGATGTACCACAATTTGTTTGTCTATTTGCCTATTGATAGACATTTGGGTTTCTACTTTTTGGCTCTTAAGTTTTTGTGTAGACATATATTTTCACTTGTCTTAGATAAATCCTAGAAGTGGAATTGCTGAGTTGGATGGTGTGTCTGTCCATCTTAATGAGAAATTGCTGGATGTTCTCTCAGGTGGTTACCATTTTACTCTCTCACCAACAACATGTACGAGTTGCGCTTGGCCCGCTGTCTCACCAGCACTTGTTGTTGTCAGTCTAAAGAAGGTTTTGAAAACAGAATAGAATGAATATTGAAGACCTTATAGCAAAGCATCTCTAAGATCATAACATCTGAGATGTCTAGTTCCTCCTGCTCACTTTTCCAATGAGGTGAGAGACCCACAGAGATGATGATTTTCCCAAGAGTTTATTATAACTAGTAAGCATAAGGCGACCCTTTATTTTCCTATATTTTTATAGTAGCTGTATGTATGTGTCAGCATTCCGAAGTCAGTCAGCAAATATTTATGGAATGCCTACTACGTGCCAGGTGCTGTTCTGGTTGAAATAAGGTTCAGTATCTGCTTTCAGCAAGGACACAATCTGAGGGGTGGGGGTGGGGGTGGGGGTATGATAGAGAAATGTAAAAAGTATAACAGTAGATGTGCTTTTATACAAAGTGCTAAGTTAGCAGAGAGGAAGGCATGATCTGGAGGGGGGCAAGGAATTTGAGGGAAAGCTTCCAAGAGGAGGAGATTTTTGAAGGCTGCTTTTGAGTTTGGAGGCAGACTAAAGGGAGAAAAGGTAGCCTAGGCATAAAGCACCACCTGTGTGAAAGTAAAAGTTTGTTTTTAGATGTATTTTCTCACTTGATTTTGGTAACAATTGGGGAAATCGAATATGGGCTGAGTATTAGATGAGATGAAAAGTCATTGTCATGGAAAGATGGATAGTGTTAATGGAAAAAAGCAGGTTAGAAAACAATAAACAGTATGTCATGTTTTAGAAAAAAGTGTATATGTGCACAGAAATACCTGGAAGAATCTACACTAGAGGTATATTAATTGTGATAATCTCTAGGTGGTGGGAAGATGACGTTTTTATTTTCTTATTTTTGCTTCTCTGTAGTTTTAGATTTCTACAATGTTCATGTACTACTTTTGTAAGAATAAAAGTTTATTTTTATTTAAAAAAGAATAAAGCTATTGGATTCAAAGAGATGATAGAGAAGAGAAGATGGTCCTCAGGACCAAGCCCTGGGGCACTTCAGCTGTAGGGTCAGGAAGACCATAACGATCTAGCAGAGGAGAGTGAGAGGGGGCAACTAGGATGGCCAGAAGAAAACCAGGAGTGTGGGCTCATGGAAGCAAAGGGAAGAAGGTATTTGAGGATGAGGAGAGTATCACATGCCACTGAGAAGATGGGTGAATTGAGGGCTGGGAATTGCCCACTGGATTTGGTAGCGAGGTCATTGATTCCAGAGAATGGGGAAGAGGAATTAAACAGAGACATTAGATAGAGACAGTTTTGAGGAGTTTTGCTATAAAAAGAAGGAGGGATGGGATGAGAGCTGGAAGGGGAAGTGAAGTTGAGGATGTTTTTTAAGATGGAGAAAATAGCAGCATGTTGGGATGCTGATGGGAGTACTAGAGTAGAGGGGGATATTGATGATGCAGGGGAAAACTTTTTGTATCCAAGTTATATTGCTAAGTAGTGTGGTATAGTTGGATCCTCACTCCAGTTTTACATATGTTCTAGGCCTAAATGGGAGGGGTAAAAATTACTGTATATACTTGGAGCTTTCCTAATCAGGTACCCTTGGGATACATCAGTGAACAAAACAGACAAAAATCCCAGCCCTTGTGGAGCTTACAGTTTAGTGGGGGGAACAAGACAATAAACATTCAGTTCAGTTAGCATTTATTACACACCTAATATATGCCAGGCACTTAGGATATACCTAGGCACTTAGGATGCATCAGTGAACAAAACCTGTAAGAATTCCTGCCCTCACGGAGCTGACATTCCAGCCAGCTAACATTAAGAAATTATATAATAAGTTAGAAGGTGATAAGTTCTATGGAAATAGGAAATGGGGCAGAGTAAGAGGGCCTGGAGTCTTGAGGGTTTTGAGTAGAGGAATGACGTGATCCGACTCTCCCTTATTATTGTAAGAATCACTCAGGTTGCCTGGCGTTTAACTGTGTACTGAGTGCCCTCACCAAGAGCAGATGCATGCAGATGGTGATAGTGGCTTCCAGCGGTTTAAAATATAGAATACAATATTTGAACACATGCATAGTTTTAAAATTCGTCTGTTTAAAATGCAATTCAAATCAAATGTGGAGCCTCTGTATCACCTCTGTAGAATATTGTTTGAAGGTCATTGCTCTAGAAATGCTAAATAATAATGGGGTATTTGACATACGGAACAGGGCTTTCTACAGATAGGCATTCCATAATATTTACTTTTACATCTTAAATGTTTTATATTTGTAAATGGTCCTCGATGTATCCCTAGAAAACACAAAGCTAATAAGATTGTGTCCTGGAGTTTTCTTCTACCTGCAGAATACTAAGTTAACCTTTTTCTTGTTCACAGGCTAAAAGGTCAGATTCCAGAAATTAAGCAGACTTTAGAAATTCTTAAGTACATGCAGAAGAAAAAAGTAAGTGCAGTTTTGTTTGGAAATATGAGTGAACTAGGATGGTTAGGCCGAGGCTTGCTTCCTTGACCCTTTGGTCACTGTTGTTTTATTCGTGCTATAGGATCCAGTCTGCCTTCCTGAGCACACCTACTAATGTTACACAAATAGTATGCTTCGGTAATCACCATGCTATTGTGGCTTTCCCCACAAGTCAAGGTTAATTCTAGGGCCCATGCTTCATGAATTACTTTACTTATATGTAGCGTTTGTGAAAATTAAATGCAATTTGAAATTGTTTTCGATAAAGAAAATGTCTCATTTTGAGGTAGCAGTATCTAAAATTGTTCTCCTTAAGAATGAGTAAGTCAAAGAATTATTGAGCTAGAAAGAATCCTAGAAACTATCTGTTTCATGTTCTCATTTTCCAGATGAGGAAGCAGTTACAGAGAGATTTCACTTGATCAGTGTCACATAGCTAGTTACTGGCAGAACTGGATTTGTGAATCTTCTGAGTCTTAATCTAATACTCATTAAATCGAACCAGACGGTAAAGATTAAATTTTATGAGCCTGTAGTATTCAAATGATTGTTTATGTATTTATTGGATTTATTAATTGATTGGGCACGAATCATTGAGGAAATAATAATAATAATAGCTAACTCTTATAGTCCATTGACTTTATTCAGATTTTAACAATTTTACGTGCTTGTGTGTGTGTGTGTGTGTGTGTGTGTGTTTACGTTCTTATTTAGTGTTTACCACAACCCTCGGAGGTGTAGGGGCTATTGTTGTTGTCATTGAGTGGATTCTGACTCATGGCAACCTCGTGTGCAGAGTAGAACTGCTCACAGGGTTTTCAAGGCTGTGACCTTTCAGAAGCAGATCACCAGGCCTGTCTTCCAAGGCACCTCTGAGTGTGTTCGAACCACCAAGTTGAGTGCTTAACCATTTGTACCATCCAAGGACTCCTGTGGGACTATTAGAAAAGCCGTTGCCATGGAGTCAATTCCAACTCCTAGCGACCCTATAGGACAGAGTAGAACTGCCCCATAGGGTTTCCAGGGAGCACCTGGTGGATTCGAACTGCCAGCCTTTTGGTTAGCAGCCAAACTCTTAACCACTGAGCCATCAAGGCTTCGTAGGGACTATTAGTATCTTCATTTTACCGATGAGGGACCTGAGACATGGGGAGGGTAAATGACGTGCCAAGTTTACACAGCTAGTAAGTAGCTGAGCCAGAATCTGTGCCCAGTCATGTGGCTCCAGTGTTCATGTCTTTGACCACTACACTTAGTCTGCATGATGCTGCTGCTTTAAATGTCTTATGTTCAGCTCAGAGATCTCTTCTTGATAACCTTGATATCAAACAGGCCTGTTTACAGTACTATAATTTTTTTTGAAGGAGTCCACCAATTCATTGGAGACCAGATTCTTATTGGCAGATAACCTGTACTGCAAAGCTTCAGTTCCTCCTACTGATAAAGTGTGTCTGTGGTTGGGGGTAAGTAAAAAGTAACGAACGTAGTTTCCTCAGCTGACATTTGTAAACCAGCGTGCTTTCCCAGCCAAACAGTATTGCTTGGTATGTGTAAAGGGCTTATCTCCCTTTGATTGTGGACGAGTGAAGGGGTAGAGTTCAAGTGGTTCATATTGGAAACTGATTGGTATTAGGGTTTGATGATCACAGCAAAAACATGTTCAAGTCTTTCAATCAAAACAAAACTGACCAAAACCCTCCCTACGTTCTCTCTCTTGCATGTAACAGTAGGAAAAGAAATAGAAGCAAAATAGAATGTACTGCTGAAATTAATGATAAACGTGTCTTCCCTGTAAGAGTTTATTAGTTCTTGAAAGATCCCTCTTAATATTACAAAGACCTCAAGGTTGGAGTTCGTTTTCTAAAACCATATGTTGCAGTTTTAGGTGATTCCCCATATCTTCTTGTGTGTGGTTTTCCTATTCTCGCTCCTCTTAGCAACATTACAAGCTAACCAATCTAGGACAGATTTGTTTCTTCCCTGCCAGCTGATGGGAAAGTCTTTTGGGACCATTGGGTAAGCTCTGAAAGATGAGCATGTTAGCACGTGGAAACTTGCTTCTGTATTCCGTAGCTCTTCCTCCTGATTTTTGTTAGTTGTATAATTGTTAGAGTTTGTACAACTTTTACATTTTATTTCACAACCGTAATTCCCACACCTGTTTAATTTTAGCTCTGTATTAGTGTAATTACTCATCCTTTTTCTAATCCTTTGAAGTTTAAAAGCTACACCTGAGTGTGCCTCAGTGTTGATTGATTTTTACTATATTAAGTTTTTTTTCTAGAAATGGTGTGACCTTTTGATTCATAAATTCAAGTGTCACTTTATTTCAGGAAAGAGTATTTCTGTTATGTCTTTGGATATATTTTTTGTTCTATTTCTTTTAATTATCTTCTTTGGGAATAATAAATATGCATATATTGAATTTCCTTTGCTTGTTTTCAGTGCCTATCATGTTTTCTGTATTAGTTTTCAAATATTTGGTCTTTTTCATTTCATTTGTGATTTCCTCTGGCTTGTCTTCTGTGACTCTCAGAATAATTTGTAGAGTAACTTCTCAGAATAACTTGTGGTTATTCTGTTTTGTTGCTTCTACTCTGGCTTTGATAACTGTTTTTGTCTTCATTTTCTTCCCTGAACTCTTCCGGCTTGTTATGTCTTTCTTTTGTTTTATACTTTTTATTTGAACCCTTGAATTTTGATTTCTCCCCTAAACCTTGCACTTCCCACTCTTTTCTCCATCAGTAAACGGCAGAACCATTTCTGGTTGCTCACAACAAAGCTCTTTGAATCATCTCTGACTCCTCTCTCTCTCATCTCTCTCAAGCAGTTTATCAACAAATCTTCTTATCTCTGTATTGAAAATATATCAAGAACCCAACCACTTCTCTCTCATTACTCTCCTACTACTACCCTGGTCCCAGTCACCATCGCCTCCCACCAGGACTACAGGAATAATGGCCTACTTATTTTTCTGCATCTGCCTAAAACCTTCCAGGGGCTTCTGATCTCATTTAGAGAGAAAGTCCGAGTTTTTCTGAATGACTGACAAGGCCCTACAAAGTCTGATAACTGCTCTTGCTTCTCTGACCTTATCCCCAACTGCTCTCTTCCTTGCTTGGCCATGCTGGATTTCTGGCTGAACCTAGAACATGCTGGGAATGGCCCCACCTTTATTCTGACTCTTTCCTCTCCTTGAAACACTCTTCCCAGATGTTCCCAGCATGCACTCCCTCACTTCTTTCAGGTCTCTGCTCAGATGTCACCTTCTCAGTGATCTTCCTTGACCACCCTTATAAAATTACTCACTCCGCATGGCGCTTCCTATTTCTCTTGTCCTGCTTTGTGTATCTCCGTAGCACTAATGACTGCCTGACATATCACATGTTTACTTATTTGTATATTGCCTATTTTTCCCTACTTTCTCAGTCAGAATGTAAGCCTTATGCAGGTAGGGCTGTGTTTTATTCACTGCTGATTTTTCAAACATAGAATAATGCCTGGCATATAACAATCATGCAAAAGAATATTTGTTGACAAAATGAGTTGGTTTCCCTGCTTCTGCTGTTGCTAACCTACAGACCATTTCCCTTGAGCCACCGACATAATCCTTTTAAAACATGTCATGTCACTTCTCTGCTCCAGACTCTCCAGCGGTTTCCCCTATCACCAAGGGCAGAGTTCAGAGTCTTCAGCTGCATGAGCCAGCTCCCCCTCCCTCTCGGCCCTCATCTCCCCTCGTTCTTCCTGTTGCGTTCTCTCCCTTAGCCACGGTGGCTAATAAACCACGTAACTGTATGGTCTGTGAGTTCTGTGTGGCCACTGCAACGGATTATTGAACCTAGAAGGGTCGTCGAGTGTGCTGTGGGTGTGAGAATTGGTAAAAAGTTTGGAGAGTGGAGGTATGTTTGACCTCCACCTCATAGGGATCAGCCCTGGGCTGATCTTGATTCATATTATCCACCCTGAAGTTAGACAGGTTTTGATGATGCTACTCCTGCTACCACTACCACGTCACACATTTAGGTTAGGGATTTTGTTGTTATCGATGTTATTTTTATAAAAATAGGATGATGTTATACATACATATTTATCAGCACCCGCTTTTCCCTTATATCGTAGATATCTTTCCTTGTGAGTAGACACAGAGTTCATTGGTTTTAATGGCTTCATAATCTGTAGTATAGCTATGTCATAGTACACCTACTCACTCATTGACTATCACCTTATCTGACATTTTGCATTTACGACAGTAGTAAAAAATCTACTATCCGACTATTTTGCGTATTAACGAGGTGGTGAGTATGGTGGCAATACTCAGAGTGTCGCCTCCTTCGAGGAAGGTCTCTGGGAAGCCTCCTGGAAGTGGGGCTGCAATGCCCCGTGCCCCCTCCTGTCAGCAGGGTTGCCACGTCCAGCTTCCGGCTGGCCTCCCCCGTGACCACGGCCTCCAGGTGGACGTTTGTTCTGGGTTCCCAGCTCCTATGCTGCTTGAGGCCCTGCAGCTCAAAATTGCTGTGGAGTGGGAAGGGAAGAAAGGAAGAGGCATCGAAGAGGATGTTTGGAAGAAATATATGAGAGTTTAATGACATCCCAAAGTGTGCTGAACTGGGCCTGAAGCCTCTGCCTCGGTGAGGCTGACTGTGTGGCCAGGCTCCCAGCCTCGGTGACTCTGGAGGCTGAGAGTCTGAGGTCAGAGTATTGGCTGTGTTGACTCCTTCTGAGGGCTCTCAGAGGGGAACTGTTCCATGTCTTTCTCCCAGCTTCTGGTGGATCCCGGCAAGCCTTGATGTTCCTTGGCTTGTAAATGCATCTTCACATGGTGCCGTCTCACTGTGTGTCTCTGTGTCTGTTCCTTTTTATAAGACACCACTCAGGTGGGATTAGGACTCACCCTACGTCAGCATGAACCCATGTAAACTTAACTGATAACATTTGAAAGAAAAACTCTTATTTCCAGACAAAGTCATAGGGGTTAGGACTTCAGCGTATCTTTCTGGGGGACACAGTTCAATTCATAGCTTAACCCAAATGTCCACCAACAGTAGAATGTACACATGCCATGGGATACTATACAGCACTGCTGCTGTACACAAGGATGAGTCTTACATATTTTTGGGTGAAAGGAGCTGTTTTATTTTCCTGCCATAACTAATTATCACAAATTTAGTGGCTTAAAATAACACTTGTTACCTTACAGCTCTGTAGGTCAGAGTCCAGATGGCTTGTCAGAGTCTTCTCAGGGTCCCATAAGGCCAAAATCAAGGTGTCAGCAGGGCCATGCTTCTCACTGGAAGCTCTGGAGAAGAATCTATTTCCAGGCTCATTCACATTGTTGGAAGAATCCAGTTCCTTGGGGTTGTAGGACTGAGATTCCGCTTTCCTTGCTGGCTGTTAGCCAGGGGCCATTTCTCAGCTTTTAGAGGCCATCTGCCTTCCTTGGTGGGAGTTACAAGACCATGGCGAGAAAGGCCATACTAAGTAATTCATCACACCACAGTAGATAAATAGATACAGATTTATTACAGGAAATTGGCTTATGTAATTGGGGGCTGGCTAAGCAAATCCCAGGTCCTCAAGGCAGGCAATCAGGAAGGAAAGATCATGGCAGATTGGAGTCATGGGACTGAAGCTTGTCGGCAGGCAGGCAGGCAGGCTGGCAGGAAGGAAGATCCAAGGGAAAGGAGGGCCATTGCAAACTCTTCTAACCACCAACTAAGTCAGGGGATGGAGTCTTGCTAGCTTTTCCATATACTTTCCCCTCCTTCCCTTCCCTCTGGAGTAACGAATATCCTACCTTTTATGGGAATTAACTTCCTTATTTTCCTTAAGTTTTATGACCCAAGTATTCATCCCTGAAAGTTGAGTTTTGCCTTTTTTTTTAAATATGTTTTTTAAGCATCTTTTAATCTATAGGCTCTCCCTCCATCCCTCATTCATTTTTTTTTTCCTTCCTGGCAATTTATATGTTGAAGAAATTGGATCATTTGTCCTGTAGAATCTTCCACAGTTCTGGGTGTTGCTGATTGCATTCTCAAGGTGTGGTTTAACGTGTTCCTCTGAGCACTACGTTTTCTATAAATTGGTGGTTGGCTTAATCAAATTCAGGTATGCTGTTTTGTTTTTGTTTTTCTACATGATTATTTCTTAAGTGCTTGCAGTGTATTTTTCATCAGGACACAGATAATTTCTGTTCGTTGGGTGCAACTTTTTTTATTGTGGTAAAATATATATATAACAAAAAGTTTGCCTTTTAACTTTTTTTAAATGTATAATTTATTGACATTAATTGTATTCACCATGTTGTGCTCCCATCACCACTATTCATTTCCAAAAGTTTTCATCACTCCAAACAGAAACTCAGGACCTATTAAAGCAAACACTCTCCATTCCCACCTCCCCCCAACCCTTGGTGGTGATGTTAACTGCCTTTGAGTCGGCTCCAGCTTATGACGACCTTATGTATAACAATGAAACGTTGCCCTGTAGCGTACCGTCTTCCAGCACTGTAGCAGACAGTCTTCTGTTGTGATCCGTGGGGTTTTCATTGGCTGATTTTCAGAAGTAGATCGCCGGGTCCTTCTTCCTAGTCTGTCTTAGTCTGGAAGCCCCCCTGAAACGTCCACCATGAGTGACCTTGCTGGTATTTGGAATACCGGTGTCATAGCTTCCAACATCGTAGCAGCATGCACGCCACCACAGTACAAAAAACTAAAAGACAGGTGTAACCTAGCAGCATCAGAAGTTGCCGAACTTCAGGGGGAGGGATGAGAATAACCATCAGCCCAAAGCTGATTCCTGTGAGGTGGAGGTCAGACATACCTCCACTCTCCAACTTCTTTACCATTTCGGACACCAGCCTTCCCTCCCACAGCACTCTCTACTTCTCCGCTGGGTTTGATAATTCATTGCAGTGGCCACACAGAACTCACAGACCCTACTCATGATTATGTGGTTTATTAGGGAAGTAAGAGGCTACAGCTTGGGATCAGGATCAACTTAGGAAGTAACAGGATACAACTGAGAAGACAGGATATAATTTTTCAGTCAGTACAGCTTCCACCAAGACAGATCTCAGCGTCTTCTCGGCCGTGCCCACCACTGCGCCTTCTCTCAGCCATGCCCGTTGTCAGATCTTCTCTTGGCTGTGCCCTTTCTCCCTCCTCCCTCCTCCTGGTAACCGCTAATAAACTTTGGTGTCTATACATTTGCCTGTTCTTGTCTTTTTATATAAATGAGGTCATACAATATTTGTCCTTTTGTGATTGACTTACTTCACTCAGCGTAATGTTTTCAAGGTCCATCCATGTTGTGGCATGTACCAGGACTTCATTTCTCTTTATGGCTGAGTAGTATTCTATTGTATGTATGTACCATATTTTGTTTATCCATTCATCTGTTGATAAGCATTTAGGTTGTTTCCACTTTTTGGCTATTGTGAATAGTACTGCAGTGAACAGTGATGTACAAGTCTCTTTCTGAGTCTCTGCTTTCAAGTCTTTGGAGTATATACCCAGGAGTGGAATTGCTGGGTCATATGGTAGTCCTGTTTTTAGTTTTTGAGGAACCGCCACACTGTTTTCCACAGCGGGTATACCATTTTGCATTCCCACCAGTGATGGGTAAGGATTCCAGTTTGTCTACATCCTTGCCAACATTTGTTATTTTTCATTTTTTTAATCTTAGCCATCCTAGTGGGAGTGAAGTGGTATATCATTGTGGTTTTGATTTGCATCTCGCTGATGGCTAATGATATTGATTGAGCATCTTTTCATGTGTTTGGTGGTCATTTGATTACCCTCTTTGGTGAAATGTTTATTCAAGTCCTTTGACATTTTTGATTGAATTATTTGTCTTTTTGTAGTTAAGATGTCAAAGTTTTATATATATTTTTGGTTATTAGTTTCTTATTGGATATATGGTTTCTGAAAATATTCTCCCAGTCGGTAGCTTGTCTTTTCACTTTTTTGGTAAAGTCTTTTGATGAACAGAAATGTTTTTTATAAGGCCCCATCTATTTATTTTGTCTTTTGCTGTTTGTGCTTTTGTTATGGTATTAGATAATCCATTGTTGAAAGCTAGGTCCGACAGCCTTGCCCCTGCGTTTTCTTCTAATAATTTTAAGACTTCAGTTTTCACATTTAGGTCCTTAATCCATTTTTAATTTTTTTTGTGTATGTCCTTGGCCTATTTTTTCTGTTGGATTACAAACCACTAGCCTTTCTCTTTGGAGCCCTGGTGGCGTAGTGGTTAAGCGTTTGACTGCTAACCGAAAGGTTGGCAGTTCAAATCCACCAGCTGCTCCTTGGAAACCCTATGGGGCAGTTCTACTCTGTCCCATAGGGTTGCTGTGAGTCGGAACCAACTTGATGGCACCTAATAACAACAAACAACAGTCTTTCCCTTTTAAATTTGTAGAGCCCTGTAAACTAGGGGAAATTAGTCATTTGCTTGTGATACAAGCTACAAAGATTTTTTTTCCCTGTCCATTGTTTATCTTTTGACTTTTCATCCTGGTTTCTGGGTTTTGTGTCCTGGAAAAGCCATTCTTACTACAGGGTTAGAAAATAATTTATCTGTGATTTGCCTACTTCTTTGATGGTGACGTTATTTCTGTGTATCTGATCTATTTGAAATTCATGCTCATTGCGGTGTAAGGTAGGGCTCCGGCTGTATTTCTCACCGGAGAGCTGCCTTGTTGTCCCCGTGTGCTGATGGAACGCGGGCTGAGGGGAAAGAGAAAGCAAGGGTGATGACTGCTAGGTTTCTAGCCTCTAGGTGGATAGCTGTGCCGTTTATTGAGCTGGGGAGGAAAGGGGGAGGAGTCAGGTTTAGGGGTAATTTGGAGTTGTGTTTTGGACATGTCAATCTTGAAAGGGCAGTATTTAAGGAGTAAATCAACTAAGGTGAAAAACTTGGCACAAGGTACTTGCTGAATGAATTTTAAATATGAATGAAGTGTTTTTAAGTGCATTCTGTGTTTTACTTGTAAAAAGTAATAAAAGTGTAGAGAATTTTTGGAAAAAATTATAAGAAACAACAGTAATTGACTCTGAAGAATGAGATTGGGGATCTGGGATTGGAGAGATGTATTTTTCATTGAATTTGTTTTATGCTGTCTGAATTTTTTATACAATTTTCTAATTATCATGGATTAAGTTATTCAGTATTTAGCACCTACTTTGTGTCAAACACTTTCACGTTGTCTCATTTCCAACAATCCTGAGTAATTTTAAATTCTATTTGTCACATGAGGAAAATGGTTCAGAAAATGCCCAGTAGCTAGTCAGATGATATGGGGAATTCAAAGCTGTAAACGTATGACTCCCTACTTCCAGGGCACATAAATCCTCAAGTCTCCTCAGTATATTAGATCTGCAGAATTCCAGACACAGTCACCTCTCCTTTGCCCTTGGGACACAGGAGAGATAACAAGGGCACTAACAGCTGTTTTTATTACCTGATCAAATGTAGGTAAATGTATCTTTGAAATTTTTTAAATTAATATTGTACCTCAAGCTCAGAAATAACTATTTAACTTGATTCAAACATAACACTATGTAGTGTCATGATGGAGATGTTAGGAAGATAGGATTTTGTATCTGAACATGCTGGTTCTTATCCTGATTCTACCATTTACTTACTAGCTATGTGAGCTGACCCCTCTGAGCCTCTGTTTTCTTAACACTGTTCTTCTGAGGATTAAATGATATAATGTATGTAAATATATTCTCTAACCCAAGGGTTGGCAAATGTTTTCTGTAAAGGGGCAGATGTTAAATGTCTTCAACTTTGTGGACCACACAATCTTGCAACTACTCACCTCAGTCGCTGTGGCACAGAAGCAGTCATGGACGATATGTAAATCAATGGAGCATAACTGGGTTCCAGTGAAATTTTATAAAAACAGGCAGTGGGCCAGATTTGGCCTTAGGCCCTTAGTTTGCCAACCCCTGCTCTGACCTATAAAGCACTGTGGAAATGTTTATAATGGTCGTTACTTTCTCCCTTCAGGCTAATGTAATGCTTGAATATGATATTGATGAAGCTCAGGCATTGTTGGAAAAGAACTTATCAACTGCCACAAAGAATCTTGATTCTCTTGAGGAAGACCTTGACTTTCTTCGAGATCAGTTTACTACCACAGAAGTCAGTATCCTTTCTTTTGAAAAAAAGGGGATGGCAAAAGGAGAAAGCTTTTTATTTAAAAAAAAAAAAAAATTTTTACTTACGTTGCTTTAATGAGAAGAATGTTTTTATTCTTATGCTAATGTGAGGTTACAAAGTTTATGAGAGTCCTAGCCTGTTGGGAAGTAATACTTCAGTAAGTCTGCAGATGGATGAAGTAATTTGAAATGTGAAGGTATGGAAACAGCAAATTCACAGTGGTGACTGAGCACTTTTCTTCCAAATATTTTCCCAAGACACCTTCTTAGCTAATTAAGTAGTTTAATTCCATAACCATCTGTTAAAGGTCTCCTATGTTCATGCAATTGTGCTAAGCCATATGGGACATGGGACTGTTGAGGGAATCAGTGCAAAAAAGATAGTGGTAAAGTCTTGCTCTGTTAGAACTATACATGTGAAACAGTTAAATGTAAATTTCCTAGCAAAATATAAGTCAGTTAATGTTTATGACACCAAGGCAATTTAAAATTGTTGTTGTGTGCCATCACGTCGATTCCGACTCATAGCGACCCTACAGGACAGAGTAGAACTGCCCCATAGGGTTTCCAAGGCTGTAATCTTTATGGAAGCAGACTGCCACATCTTTCCCCCATGGAGCAGCTGGTGCGTTCGAACCGCTGACCTTTTGGTTAGCAGCCAAGTGCTTAATCACTGTGCCACCAGGGCTCCTCAATTTAAAGGTAGGGAAAGGTAGATGTGAGCTAGAGTTAGTTCAGAGAAGGCTTTGTTGAGAAGATAAAACTTGAGCTGCTTTTAAAGGTGTAGGATTTAGAGTAGCAGAGAGAAGAGGTGGGAGGAAGGGGAGGGCATTCTGGTCATGGGAAAGGATAGCATATGGAGGCTGAGCTCTTACCTTTCCTCTCTAACTGACGCTCTGCGGTGCCTGTCGCATCCATTGACCTCACTCAGTCACCCAGTACAGAAACCTGAGCGTCATCCTTCACTCTGTGTTCCTCTCACCACTGAGATTCGGTCAGCCACTGGATTTTTGTCATATTTTCCTCCTGTTTCTCCACTCAAGCCCTCTATGCCGTTGCCATTGCTCTAGTTTACAGTCTTTCCTCCTCCCATCTGTCCTTCACACTATCTCCAGCATGGATTTACTAAACCGCAAATCTTATTTCTTTGATGAAAATATTTCAGTGACTTCTTGTGAGGTGTCCCCAGCCAGTCTCATCTCATGCCAGTTACCTCTTCCTGCCCATGCCCTCCCCCAGTGCACTCTGTGCCAATAGCCCTAATTAATTATTAGTTAGTAATTAAGTATTCTCTACCTCATGTAGCACATGGTAGGTGCTTAGTGCTTGAGTGGGGGAAGGCAGGCGCGTCTGAGGCATAGTGCAGGGGCCCATATGACTGCTAATGTGGAGAGACTTCATTTGTCCTTGAGATGACTATGACCAAGGCAGGGATGATGCTTGTGGAAAGGAAAGGGTGTTCAGTGTGAGAAAGACCAAAAAGAATCCAGAGACTAGATAGCTCTAGGAGCCAAAGAAAAAGAAATCGTCTAAGATGAGCCCTACCAGCTTGGAGAAACACCATTGTTGATAGTGCCGGAGAAGTTAGGAAGGTGTGCGTACACGTGAGGGAGATGGTGTATTCTGTCTTGAGACCCCAACTATTAAGGACGATTGTACTGGAATATAAGCTCCATGAGGGAAAGGACTTCACCGGCTTCATCCAGGGCTTTGTCTATTGCCTCATCCGAAACATGGTAGATGTTTAATAAATTCAATGAATGTCCAGTGAAAATAAAGGGAGAGTAAGAGAGAAAATTATTAATACTTGACTTAAATATTACATGACAGGATATGGGTTGAATGATCTTTGAAATTTCAGGATGAGGGACTATCTTTAAAACTTGACAGTGTCTAGCACATATTTGTTAAATATAATACCGCAATTGACTAGATATGCTAAACAATTAGTGGTTTGGTTTTGGTGGAATTTTGTTCTAGTATTTTCTTAGCAGTTGATATTATATAGCAAGATGGCTTACATCATTGTTACCATATTTTGTGTGTATAATTTCCGTGTCTTTAGAATTGCACTTGCATTTTCTTTGACAATTCTCGCAGATATGGCCAGGGTTTATAACTGGGATGTAAAAAGAAGAAACAAAGATGATTCGACCAAGAACAAAGCATAATGCTGGCAATTAAAAACGTGGTTCAGTTTTCCAAACATGTTATTTTAAATACCCCGAAGTTTATCCTTAAAGATTGACATAACTTTGAATGTTTTTTTAGCAGCAAGAATGATCAGAACTTTTAAAAAAGATAAACACCATTTTATTTATTTATAAAAAATTAGTTTCCAGTATTTTATGAAATTAGCAGTATTTTAATTTTTTTTACATTTCCCAATAAAATAAATGTTGCTTTCATCATATTCTGTCTGTCGTAAGAAAACTCTGAGTTGAAATAGCCCCAAACTGAATGGTGGGCACTAGCACAGTTGACTTTTTCTTTATTGGCTGATGTTGCTCTGACTTGATGTGGTTAAACCAGTTTAGAGGTAGGAAAGACAGTTGGAATATTTGCAGACTTGGTTTTCTTCAGCACATGTGGAGTTTTATGACTCTGTGGCTGTTGATTTGTCTTACGTAAATGGGGTTCCATGAATTACTGGTTAACCATTAACTATCTATTATAATCTGAACTTTTCAGGACATGGTAATTTGCCTTTCTAAACAGGAAGAGGGATATTGAGACCACACGTTTCTTATCCCAAATAAGTGCTCAGTGTCTTTGCGATGCCAGCATAGGAGACCTCGACCAGTGTGAAATACTGTTACCCACTCAGCACTCTTGGCTAAGGCGATTTTATATTTATTAATGGTTCTCCAAAGCAACTTAATAGGAATATTAAAGTAAATGTAAATCTGCAATGGAAAAGAGTTGTAAGTTTTTTTAATTCATGATAAAACCTCAGAATTAATAAAAAATCCCCATGTAAAGCCGTTGGTATAGTGGCTAGTGCTAGATGATACAGATTCTGGTAAAAACACAGATGTATTATTTCCTCTTCATGGAGTAAAAAACTTGTACAATGTTTTGTACTTGTATTTCATGATATTAAAACAATGAAGTTCAAACTGTGGCATGACACTTTGTTTCATTGTTAGTGTTTCTAAAGTTAACATGGATCGTTTCACGTATTTGTTAAAATTTATTTACTTGTACATCACTATGGGAGCCCTGGTGGTGCAGTGGTTAAGAGTGGCTGCTAACCCAGAGGTCGGCAGTTCGAATCCACCAGGCGCTCCTTGGAAACCCTCTGGGGCGGTTCTACTCTGTCCTGTTGGGTCGCTTTGAGTTGGAATCGATACAACGGCAACAGGTTTGCCCCCCCGCCTCCCCGCTATGACTTGGAATCAACTTGACAGCAATGGCTTTTTGGACATATAACTGGCATGTCCCAAGAACTTTTGTTTTCTTTTTTCCATTGTGCTTTAAGTGAAAGTTTACCGCTCAAGTTAATTTCTCATACAAAAATTTATACACGTACTGTTTTGTGACATTAGTTGCAGTCCCCACAATGTGACAGCATACTCCCTCTTCCCACCCCAGAACTTCTTACAGAAACAACATAAAATCCCTTTGGAAGGAATATAGATAAGCAAACAATTGAGAAGTTATTCTGAAAGATACCTAAGTTCCTTGATTTAGTTTTTCTTTCATGATTTTTTTTAAATTCGCATGTTTTAGAATTTGAGGTTTGTAAACATCTTGATATAAAGTGCTATCTTTTCCCATACTTTGTTATGGTAAGTATATTGGTACAGAATTCCCTGTTACTATTAGGACAGGAATGATTCACTCAGAAGATTTTATTTTATCTTAATCTAAGTCCATGAAAATATAAATATGAATTTTTAGGTAATCCAAGGAATATAGAAAAACAAAGGTCTTTAGTGAAATGAATTAAAGAGCAAAAATTAAGTTAATTTGTTCAACAAATATGTATAAACTTCTGTATGTGCCAGGAATGGTGTTAGGCTCTGTTAATTAAATGAAAAAAAAAAAGATATTTAAATCTTGTCTCTGCCAGATTGTTTCTCTTTTAGTGATTTACATTTTCAGAATAACATAACCATCTTGATTTGACTTGGTATTTTCAAGCTTAATCCCGCTATAAAACAAACGTTCATTTGAGAAAATTTACGTTCCACTTGCTGTCCCCCTTAACATTTCTATGTCTTTCTTTTTTTATGCATAGGTTTTTAAAAAACATAGTTGAAGTGAATTTTGTCGTTACAATTTATATCCTGCTTTCTTCGCTTAACATGGAATTTGCCTAGTGCGTAATGCTACTGCGTCATCCTCTGGCCGGTTTCGTAGTGGTACTCTAATAAGCCTACCATAGGAAGCTGTCATTCACCTATCCTTAGACATTTGGGTTGGTTTTAAAATTTGACTCTATTACAAATAAATAATTCAGCAGTTTACAAGTTTTACATAAATTCTTTTTTCTGTGTTTAGGATTTTTACTGAGACTAGATTACCAGAAATGGAATTAGGGAATCAGAGATTATAGCATCTTATTATCTAGTGTTAACCAAGAGTACATGTTATGGATTGAATTGTGTCCCCCCTCCGAAATATATGTTGTAAATCCTGGCCTCTGTGCTTGTGGCTATACTCCCACTTGGGAACTGGTGGTCTTTTTTACGTGAATGAGGTAGGGTTAGTGTAGGGTGTATCTTGAGTCAATTTCTTGAGATATAAAAGAGATTAAACAAGCAAGCTAGAGAAACAGAGATGGGGGAAGATCGATGCCAAGCAACATGGAAATCTCCAAGGAACCAGGAAACAGAAGCTGAAGAAACAAGGATCTTCCCCCAGAGCAGACAGAGAAAGCCTTCCCCTATAATTGGCACTCTGAATTTGGACTTCTAGCCTCCTAAACTGTGAGAGAATGAATTTCTGTTTGTTAAAGCCACCCACTTGTAGCATCTCTGTTATAGCAGCAGTAGATAACTAAGATAAAATTTGGCACCAAAAGAGTGGGGTACTGCTCTAACAGATACCTAAAATGTGGAAGTGGTTTTGGAATTGGGTAATGGGTGGAGGCTGGAAGAGTTTTAAGATGCCTAATAGTAAAAGCCTAGATTGCTTTGAAGAGACTGTTGGTAGAATCATGGCCGTCAAAGGCAGTTCTGGTGAGGGCTCTGAAGGAAGTGAGGAGAGCTATAGAGAAAGTCTCTATCATCTTAGAGAATACATATGGTGCCAGCAACAGAATGTTGCTAGAGATGTGTATGTTAGGTGTGTTTCTGGTGAGGCTTTAAAAGAAAATGATAAACGTGATTGGACAATGGTGGAAGGGCGATGCTTTTTATGCAGTGGCAAAGAACTTGTCTGAATTATATTCAAAGTCTGGTGAAAGGTAAGAACTTGTAAATGATGAAATTGGATATTTAGCTGAGGGGATTTCTAAGCAAGATCTTAAAGGTTTCTCCTCGCTGCTTATAGTAAAATGAGAGAGGAAAGAGATGGACTTAAAAATGAACTGTGCAAAATGAAAACAAAACTTAAAGATCTGGAAATTCTGTTGTACAAATCAGGATACATATCCTAGAATGTTCACCAGGGATGTGGCTACACAGCCTTTTGTTAAAGAGATTAAGCCTGTGACTGATGGATCTAACCAACTACCACAGCAGAAAACCCATCAGCCTAGACTGAAGGGGACAGAAGGAACGAAAAGAAAGAACACTGTCTGCCTCTTGGAATTCTGCAGGCAGGAAACAGGCCAAAGGAGCTACATCTGCTGTTCTCCAAAAAAAGAAAAGGACCATCCCTGGAGCAACTTGGAGATCAGCAGAACTGTTGGAAGGAGCATGGGAAGCAAGGCCTTTTCTGTTTTAAAGGGTGGGGCCACAGCCTCCTAGGTTTCAAAGAGTGAGATCTTTGCCAACTCAGTTCTGGAGTGCGGGGCTGCTGTTAAGGTGTACCAGGGGGATCAGGTCACTGCCCAAAGCTGAGGGGGCAAGGGTGCCATGCCCAAGGGGCAGAAGAACAGGGCCTGCTGGGGCTGAGGGGGTGGGGTCGCCAGTCAGATGGACTAGGAGAATGGGGCTGCACAAAGCCAGGGGAGCAGAGTTGCCTTCCCAGTGGGCCTGGGAGGCAGGGCTGAAGACTCCACCCAGAATCCACAGGGCATGGCCAATACCCAGAGTCTGGAGGGCAGGGCTATTACCCAGATGGTCTCTGAGAAGACAAGATTATTTTCAAGCCTTGAGAGCTAATGTAATTTGTTCTACTGGGTTTTGGACTTGCTTGGTACCTGTTATCCCTTTTTTCCTTCCAATTTCTTGCATTTGTAATGGAATGTCTACCTTGTGCCTGTTCTACCATTGTACTTTGGAAAGAGATACCTTTTATTCTAGATTTCACAGGTTCACAGGTGAAGAGGAATTTTGCCCCATGATGGAATACACCTCAAGTCTCACCCATATTAGATTTAGATGATTGAGAAGAGGAGATTTTGGACTTGGGGTTGATTTAAGACTTTGGGATGATGTGATGGGGTGAATGTGTTTTGCCTGTGGCAAGGACATTGAATTGTTTGGGGGGGGCAAAGGGTAAAATGTTACAGATTGAATTATGTCCCCCCAAAATATGTGTTGTAAATCCTAACCTCTAATGCCTGTGGTTATAATCTCATTTGGGAATGGGTTGTCTTTTTTTATGTGAATGAGGCAGGATTAATGCAGTGTGTATCTTGAGTCAATCTCTTTTGAGAAATAAAAGAGATTAAACAAACAAGCTAGAGAAGCAGAGATGGGTAAAGGATAGATGCCAAACCACATGGAGACCTCCAAGGAACCAGGAAACAGAAGCTGAAGAGACAAGGACTTTCCCCCAGAGCTGACAGAGAAAGCCTTCCTCCAGAGTCAGTGCTCTAAATTTGGACTTCTAACTTCCTAAACTGTGAGAAAATAAATTTCTGTTTGTTAAAGCCATCCACTTGTTGTGTTTGTTACAGCAGCACTAGATAACTAAGACAGCATCTATTCCAATAGATACAGGAAGGGGAAAACAGGCTTTGCAAGGCTGAACATGGCTGCCCTCGTGCTTTCCATTAGTTCACTGCTGTTTCTGTTAGTTCGCTGCTGTTTTCCAAGCCCCTGTTATGTGACCTTGCTGAGGCAGTCTTATGTAACCCTCTGGTGTGGAGCCATCTTTGTCCTTGACCACTATAAAACCTCTGCTCCCCCTGCTGCTGGACGCGGAGATCTGCTTTGGTCCTGCAGCCACCCAGGACTTGGACTGCAGATTTACTTGGTATGTAAATCTCCCTAATAAAGACTCCTTCACTGCCACACTGGAGTTGCCTGCCTCTTTCTTTGGTCCCTCAGCACCCTCCAATTTGGGAGGCAAATTTCAAGTTACTGGTCCATGCCTGGACAGTAAAGCATATTGGACACAGAAGCTGGGGAGTATTCAGATATATTGAGAAAGGAACGAAGCCTTGTTAAGTAAGACCAACAGACAAAAGCTTAAATTGTTTTTATTATCTCTCTAAAAGCCCAGAATCATGGGTGGGCTGCTTTCGCAGGTTTGACAGTTTAAAATAGACACAAACCAGACTAATAGTTTCTTTTCCCCTGGTATTGTTCGTTATATAACATTTTTCTGAATTCTGTTTTTTCATGTACTTGAATTGTGCTTTCCGCATAAACTGGTGGTACCCTTACCCATTTTCTTCCGTATAAAGGAACTGTAGGCCTTAGTGAATGAATACTTTCCTTTCTCTGTATGTTTGCTATTCTCTGCCCTAAACCTCAGTGATACCTTTAAGGGTCTTTAATCATTTTTCCAAGGTTTGCCTTGGTTGGTTCTAATCCCATTCCCTTTTGATAGCCCATGTCTATGCCTGTCTGGTACTAATGTTGGATTATGTTGCCTCCGGAAATACTATTGAGTGCATGTTCAATGCCCATCGCAACTAGGTTTGGGTTCAACTACACATTTAGACTCATAAGGCCTGGATAGGCCACATCTGACACCAGTTTACTCTGAAGGATATGGGACAGGCAAAACACCATGCAAGGGGCTGTGGCATTAGGCATGATTATTCCATGGGAGTTTTCACAGCAGTCCCCACAGGCTACACAGATGGGTGCAGGAGCCACCCTTGCTTAGAAGTCCCATGTCCCAAATAAGGGACCACTCCCTCTTGTAACAGTCCCATAGGCACGCCAGGGACAGTGCCCAGCTACTAGGATGTTACTGCACTGGCCACACCTAAAGCTGAGGCTTCCCCCTTGGTGTTCATAGTCACTCCCAGTTTCCCAGCCCAGACACAGGGCACCCCCCAGGGCAGTTTACCACTCTTACCCAGGTTTCCAGAGGAATAGAGCTAGACAGTTAATCCAAAGTCAGTTCCCCACCCTGAAGGACAAAGGGGTTTGAATACCTTTCACTCATAGCCTATATGATCTTGCATAATCGGCCCAGTTTTTAACATTGGCTTGCTTTTTCCATTCCTCTTGTAAGGCCCCGTAGCTAGTAATGGCCTCTGCAAAAAAGATAGTAATATTCCAGATATTTTAAAGGGCTAGGTGGGAGCATTTCTGTCTGAGTTAGGGGAAAGTAAAGCATCAACTGGGAGGCTCAAGTGGTTATAATTATATTATATAATCATATGATTGATTTCAGAGCTTTTTGCTCCATAATGTAAAACTAAGTGATGGGATATCTGGCAAGGTGGGGCCAAAATGGCAGAGTAGTCTGATGCTTCCGGTGGCCCCTCTCACAACAAAGACCCCCAAAAAACAAGTGAATTGATTATATATGACAATCTAAGAGCCCTGAACATCAAAGGCAAAGTTGAGGAATCTGACCAAGTGGCAGGGGGAGGGAGAGATGGTTCAGAAGCAGCGAGGAGTTGCCAGACTTGGTCTGGCAGAAGCCGGTGCCCTGTGGGCCGTATCTGCTGGCCTGCGTGGTGAGGCAGGCAGTGGCTTTTGGGATGTGTTTTCCATGTCGGGAGAGACCAAGTGGTGGAGAGTCTGCTCAGGCCTCCAGAGCCAGTGAAAAGCAGCGCTCACTTGGCGAAAGATAAGTACATGCGTTTGACCTACCGCGTGGAGGAAAAAAAATCCCATTTGGGAAGAACCTCTCTCCCATTTACCTGTTCCCTCCCTGCTCTGCACTGGGTCCTGGGCCGGCTTCAATGATTGCAGTGTCCCCTTGGCCACAAGTAGGACCCGTCATGTGCCCTGAGCCATTCTGTCAGCCTTGGAGAGGGAATAAATTAACTAACAAGGGAAAAAATAATTTGCCAGCTCCCCTAAGCCCGGAACTCAGGGCAGGTACAGCTCCTTTCCCTAGGCACAGGCATAAGGGGTCCACGGACTTTGAATGCTTTTTACCCCTGCATAGACCTGTGTGGACCCATTTCAACAGTGTAGGCACCATTAGCACAGTACAACAGGGTATATACCTGAAGCCTATGTTCAACTGTATCAGCTATATGGTGGAGTGGCAGCTTTGTGACATTTGGTAGCACTCTGCCCATTAAGCAGGGTCCTCACCTACTCAGGGGCCTGAGGACTGATGGCTCCACCCATGCCAGCTAGCCACCTGCGACAGGGGTCCAAGAATAAGTGGTGCCTCCCAGTCCTTAGAGCCAACAGCATTGGATGCCCCTAGTCTGGCTGCAAAACCTACCCACCTATGCACTCTAGGGAACAGGGATATGCTTTCCTGCCAGAAACTCAGGGGCAGCCATCAGCCCCCTGCCTTGCTCAGCATGTGACCCCCTACTGCAGCCAGATACCTGTGCCTATTCCAATCACCCCTGCCAGTCTAGGGCTGTCAGTGAGAGCCTGCATGACACACGTGGTGACGGACCACCTGGACACCTGAGCTGAATCCATACAAGAAAAGGAAATGGACTCCTGGCCTCACCACCTGGTGACAGGACGTTAGAGCTTCAAAAGTGCCAATAATCAAACTAGCTCACATGAGCAGCCTATCTGAGCATATCCAAAAAAAAAAAAAAACAAGAAGCTAGGACACAGTAAGCAAACATAAATATAATAACTTATTGATGGCTCGGAGACAACAGTCAATATCAAATCACATAAAGAGGCAGGCCGTGATGGCTTCAGCAAGCTCCCAAAACAAAGAATCAAGAAATTTTCCAGAGGAAGAGAACTTCTGAAATTACTGGAGGTAGAATACAAAAGATTAATATACAGAACTCTTCAAGAGATCAGGAAGGAGATCAGGCAAAACCCAGAATAAGCCAAGGAACACACAGACAAAGCAATAGAGGAACTTAAGAAGATTAGAGAAGAGCCCAATGACAAATTTAACAGGCTGCAAGAATCGATAGACAGCAAACAGAAATCCAGAAGATTAACAATAAAATTTCAGAATTAGACAACTCAGTAGAAAGTCATGGGAGCAGAATTGAGGTAATGGAAGTCAGAATTAGTGAAATTGAAGATGAAGCACTTGACACCAACTTATTTGAGGAAAACTCAGGTAAAAGGATTTAAAAAAAATGAAGAAACCCTAAGAATTATGTGGGACTCTATCAAGAGGAATAACCTACGAGTGACTGGAGTACCAGAACAGAGGGGGATAACAGAAAATACAGAATTGTTGGCAGAAGACTTCCCTGATATTGTGAAAGATGAGATGATATCTATCCAAGATGCTCATCGAACCCCACACAAGGTGGATCCCAAAAGAAAGTCACCAAGACATGTTATAATCAAACTCGCCAAAACCAAAGATAAAGAATTTTAAGAGTGGCTAGGCGTAAACAAAAAGTCATCTACTAGAGAGTCAGTAAGACTAAGCTTGGACTACTCAGCAGAAACCATGCAGGCAAGAAGGCAATGGGATGACATATATAAAGCCTTGAAGGAAAAAAATTGCCAGCCAAGAATTATATATCCAGCAAAACTGTCTCTTAAATGTGATGGTGAAATTAGGGCATTTCCAGATAAACAGAAGTTTAGGGAATTTGCAAAAACCAAACCAAAACTACAAGAAATACTAAAGGGAGTCCTCTGGTTAGAAAATCAGTAACATCAGATAACAACCCAAGACTAGAACACAGGACAGAGTAACCAGATATCGACTCAGATAGGGAGGTCACAAAAATAAATCAAAGCTAAAACATTGAAAATAGGGAAACAAAGATATCAATATGTTAAAAAGGGCAACATTACAACAAAAAAGAGGGACTTAAAAATGCAGACATCGATTTTTCACATGGAGGGGAAGTCAAGGCGATATAAAGAAATAAAAGGCTGGTATAAATTTAGAAAAATAGGGGTAAATATTAAGTTAACCACAAAGGAATCTAACAATGCTACAAATCAAAAAAAAAAATAGAAAAATATAAAGACCCAGCAAACACAAAATCTACAACAATGAAAAAGATGAAAAGAAAATACATAAAGAAAAACAACTCAGCACAGAAAATTAAGGGGAACAAAGAAACTGTGAACAACACACAAAAAGAGATATCAGGATGACAGCACTAAACTTATACCTATCAATAATTACACTGAATGTAAACGGACTTAATGCCCCAATAAAGAGACAGAGAGCGGCAGAATGGATAAAAAAACACGATCCGTCTATATGCTACCTACAAGAGACACACCTTAGACTTAAAGACACAGACAAACTAAAACTCAAAGGATGGAAAAACTATATCAAGCAAACAACAATAAACAAAAGAGCAGGAGTGGCAATATTAATCTCTGACAAAATAGACTTTAAAGTAAAATCCACCACAAAGGATAAGGA
>NW_004444290.1:651251-661537 GCF_000243295.1 Trichechus manatus latirostris | reverse complement strand
TGAACAACACCTTGCTCAAAAACTACTGGGTTATAGAAGAAATTAGGATGGAATAAAGAAATTCACAGAATCAAATGAGAATGAAAACACATCCTACCAGAACCTTTGGGACACAGCAAAAGCAGTGCTCAGAGGTCCATTTATAGCAGTAAATGCACACATCCAAAAAGAAGAAAGGGCCAAAATCAAAGCATTAACCCTACAACTGGAGCAAATAGCAGCAAAAGAAGCCCTCGGGCACCAGAAGAAAGGAAATAATAAAAATTAGAGCAAAATTAAATGAAATAGAAAACAAAAAAATAATTGAAAGAGTTAACAAGACCAAAAGCTGGTAAAACTAAGTGATGGCATGAATTTAGTGAAACTATTATGTAATCTAATCATTGCAGAGTACGTACTTTTTAGGTTTGCGGCCAAAGCTAGTCAAAACAACATTTTTCTTTACGCTTTTTTATTTTGAAACTTTATAACTACAGCCAGTGTCACACGATAGATAGATCGTGCTAATTAACTATAACGTCTATATACTAATACTCTTTTCTCTATCCTGGGTCTACTGCTTATAATACTAGTTGTGAGAAGGTAGTAGTTTGAGACTGGAAGTGTCTGAGGCTGAGAAATTGGTTAATGTTTTATGTACACAGAGCCACTTTTCTTGTTTGGGCTGTTAGTGGAAGGTGGCCCAGAGTTTCATCTGCCTATGAAAACTTAGATGTAGACTGTACCTTTGAAGTTCAATTGAAGTACATACTTTTGTTTGTGTCCCTCAAACTCTTGTCTGATGTCAGACTTGGTTATTGCCACGTTAAACAGAAAGGATGGACCTGGTGTGCATTATTTTTGAGCAGTTTATTTAGAAAACATGGTGCCTCTTGACCATGGTTTTCAAATAATTTTCTGTGTAGTCGACGTGTCGTCTTTATACTTTGTATGGAGGTAGGCAATTACCAAATAGGAAATGCTTCTAGATCTTTTAGCTCCCCGAGTAAACCCATCTTAGACTGAATGAGTTTATTTTCCCCAGATCAAAGCCTTTTCCTTCTTCTCACATCCTAGGCTATTTGAACCCATGTCTGGACTGGATTGAGCCATAGTTTCTTCTCAGTCATGTGGTTCAGAGGCAACTTAAGATTTAAGTTTTAATTGACTTTAAATATTTAACTAATTTTCAACTCTACTATAGCTGTTGGTTGCAGTACCACAGCAAAGTGATGATACTGGTTTTTCAGTATTTGGTGTCATATTGAAACATTGATACTGGTGTTCTATTAAAAAGTGAGATAAGTTCATCTTCTACCTGAGAGATAACCAAGGTCGAGGACTGAGATCCCTTCAACTTTCTAGCTAGAGTCTGTCCAGGTCAGATGATTTGGAAAGAAGGTCCTAGATAAAATAAATTTTATTTTAGTGAAGGAGTGGTCAAGTCCTAAGACAATAATGATGGCCCTGGAGGAAAAAAAGGGAAGGAGAAGCAGAGGGAATCTTGTCTGGGGGTAGATGGTAGATGGGGCCCAAACTGGTTCTAGGAAAACTGCTGAGCCATACTGATGACCAAGGGAAGGGGCATTTTAAAAGTGAATAATAAGAATATACCTTGGAAGGGCTTAAAAAGGGGAGGGATATGGTCAAAGCACCTTTGTGCAGCTCAGACTTTTCAAGTAAGTGTGACTATGTGTCTCAAGGCACAGTTATGCAGATTACTGCGAAGTAATGGCAAATAGATACTGATATTCCAGTACTTAGAAGTGGTATAGTATACTGGAATACTGGAAACTGGTTATGTCAGTCACTAGCCGTATCCATGTATAAACATTTAATATTTTTGTTAGTCTCTCTCTGCTCCCTCCTTTCCACCCCAGAAAATATTTCTACTGAATCGTAATTAATGTAAGTATTTCAGAGTAACTTATACAGGATTTTTAATGTTTTGTTTTGAACACTTCAGATGAGATGGTAATGGGATGGTTTAGAGAATGAATCTTTGTGCTTCCTAGTAGACGTCAACTTTCTCTTGTTGCCAACTTTCATTGGCAACTTCTCAGTCCCTTCTGGTGTTCAGTTTCACCAGATACCTGGTCCCAAAGCAGCAGATAACTGGGGAGTTTCTTGTCAGAGTTGCTGTTTTAAATATTTAAAACAAGATCATACTGCATTGATAAAGGCTGCCATTTACAACAAAGTTAAAAACTTTGTGAACATTTATCTGCTGAATAGCATTGTGTCAAAATATTTTAAGTATTAGAAATACAAGGAAAAATAGAAATATAATGGGAGTCTTAATACACTATTCTCAGTTACTGACAGGTCAAGTAGACAAAAACTGCTAGTAATGCTAATTTAATATAAATCAAACCTTACCTCCTACAAACTCATTTTTCAATGAATATTTGCAAAAAGTGAGCCCATGTTGAGTTAATGAAGAAAATATCAAATTTCCAAAAATACAAATCATCTGGGCCACATTTTCTGACCATAACTCAGATAAATTAGAAATTAATAATAGTTTAAATGAAAAAAAAAATCTGAAACATTTGGAAAGTAAACATTATGTTAAATAATTTTTGAGTAAAAAAACAGTCAAAAATTGGAATTCAGATTATTTAAAACTGCTGGTGTCTTATACAAGACACAGGGAAGACAGCCATGTGAAGATGCATCTCTAAGTCGCAAAGGAACTCCAAGGATCGCAGGGAGCCACCAGAAACGAAGAGAACAGTTTCACCCTCGGAAGGAATCGACAGGGCCGAGACCCTGATTTGGACGTTTAGCCACCAGAACTGTGAGACAGTAAATGTCTGTTCTTTAAGGCCGCTCACTTTGTGGTATTTTGTTATGGCAGCCCTAGGACACAAAGACACAGGGTAGTACTGTTTCTCCCCTGAGTTAACTCCTCGTGATTTCAATATTCATGTGGATCCTTCCAATAAGACAGGGCTAGAGCTAATTTTCTTAAAATCGTTGTCTCCTCAGGATAGCCCCTCATCCGGCCCATTTCCTGAAGTTGTTTTTCTCCTCAGAACTTCCTTGAAAAGAATCAGCCTCCTGCTAGCTGGAATCGGCTGAAACAGATCCTGCCCTCCATCTTGGCACTCCAGATGACCTTTAGCTCATTAACTGCCTCATGCATGGTACATTCTCCGCCCCTGGGTGGAGAGCCGACACGCTAATGAACAAAAATGGCTAACTTCCTCATGCGCCTGGAATCGAACCCAGGCCCTAGAAAATGCTTACTCATTCTGGAATGCTCTGCACTGTCATGCGTGCCATCTTGTATTTGGTAACTCTTCTTGCCCGTGTAAACCGGCCTCAACAAGCTGCCTGCGAGCAGTCTTGAAAGGCACTTAGCCCCGACTGTCTCCTTGCTTGGCCAACCAATAAAGTTGCTTTTTGTTCTCCCCAACTCGGTCTCTGTCTTTTTGGCCCTGAAAGAGTTGCGCCGAGCAGAACCCGGAGTTCCTGGCAACAACTTTGGTATTTTGTTATGGCAGCCCTAGGAAACTAAGACGTAGGATAATACTGTTTCTCCCTCGAATTAACACTTTGTGGTCTCAATATTCATGTGGCTCCTTCCAACAGCTTGGCTTCTCACTTCCTTGACCTCCCCTCTAATGATCTTGTCCTTCTCATCCCTTCACTTCCATGGTCATACCTGAGGCCTTGCCATTACCAATCACTGCAATTCCTCCGTAACCTGAACTTCAAGCCACTCTGTTCCTAATCTCCACCTCCTACCTTTCCAGTTTACTCCTGTGTGTACTCCGACAATTACTGATTAATCAGTCTTCCCTTCTCTCCTTTCAGTCTAGCTTAAATGTCACGGTAGTGTTGCTATAATAGAAATACTGCAAGTGGGTGGCTTTAACAAACAAATTTATTTTCTCACAGTTTAGGAGGCTAGAAGTACCAGTTCAAGGCACTGGCTCTAGGGGCAGGCTTTTTCTCTCTGTCGGCTCTGGGGGAAGGGCCTTGTGTCTTTTCAGCTTCTGTTCCTTAGTTCCTTAGTGATCTTCATGTGGCGTGTATCTTCCCCCATCTGTTTCCTTGCTTCTGTACCTAATCTCTTTTTATATCTCAAAGGTGATTGGCTTAAGACACAACCTACACTGATATGGCCTCATTAACATAACAAAGAAAACCCTATTCCCAAATGGGATTATATCCACAGGTATAGGAGTTTAGGATTTACAACACATATTTTTTGGGGGACACAATTCAATCCATAACAACCTCTGAATTCCAGACTCTTATCCAACTGCCTATTTGATATCTCTATCTAGAAAACTTAATAGGCATCTGAAAGTTAACATGGCAAAACTTAACTCCCTATTCCTCCTCCTTTCCCCCACCTACCCCCAAAAGCCTGCTCTTATAAATCACATTCAGTCCATCAGCTAATCCGGACTCTTAATTTCACAACAGCCTCCTGACTGGGCTCCCCACTTTCGCCCTTGCCCCTCTCCAAGAAGCCAGAGAGTCTGGTAAAATGTCAGATCATGTGTCTCTTGTGCTCAAAACTTTGCAGTGCTTCGCCATCTCAGAGCAAAGATGATGCCCATAAACAGTCTACAATGTCCTATCTGATCTGGCTTCACCATTGTTGTGGTTGTTGTTAGGTGCCATGGGGTCGGTTCCGTCTCATAGCCAGCCTATGTACAAAGAACGAAACACTGTCCAGTCCTGCACCATCCTCACAATCGTTGCTATGTTTGAGCCCATTGATGCAGCCACTGTGTCAATCCATCTCATCCAGGGTCTTCCTCTTTTTCGCTGACCCTCTACTTTACCAAACATGATGTCCTTCTTTAGGGGCTGGTCCCTTCTGATAACATAACCAAGTGTGTGAGACCAAGTCTTGCCATTCTCGCTTCTAAGGAGCATTCTGGCTGTACTTCTTCCAAGACAGATTTGTTCATTCTTCTGGTAGTCCATGGAATATTCAATAGTCTTCACCAACACCATAATTCAAAGGCATCAATTCTTCTTCCATCTTCCTTATACATTGTTCAGCTTTCGCATGCATATGAGCTGATTGAAAATACCATGGCTTTAGGGTCACTATGAGTCGGAATCAGCTCAACAGCAATGGGTTTGGTTTGGTTTTGGGTCAGACCCACCTTAGTCCTCAAATGACATCTTTGCTATTCAACACTTGAAAGAGGTCTTTTGCAGCAGATTTGCCCAATGCGATATGTCATTTGATTTCTTGACTGCTGCTTCCATGGGAGTTGATTGTGGATCCAAGTGAAATGAAATGTTTGACAACTTCAATCTTTTTTCTGTTTATCATGATGTTGCTTATTGGTCCAGTTGTGAGGATTTTTGTTTTCTTTATGTTGAGGTGTAATCCATACTGAAGGCTGTAGTCTTTGAAAGGATCCCTGGTGGCTCAGTGGTTAAAGCACTCAGCTGCTCATGGAAAAGTCAGCGGTTCAAACCTACCAGCTACTCTGTGGGAGAAAGATGTGGCAGCCTGCTTCCATAAAAATTTACAGCACTGGAAACCTAATGGAGTAGTTCTACTCTGTCCTATAGGGTCCCTATGAGTCAGAATCAACTCAAGGGCAGTGAGTGGGTAGTCTTTGATCTTCATCAGTAAGTGCTTCAAGTCCTCTTCACTTTCAGCAGGCAAGGTTGTATCATCTGCATAACGCACTTTGTTAATGAGTCTTCCTCCAATCCTGATGCTGTGTTGTTCTTCATATAGACCGGCTTCTCAGATTATTTGCTCAGCATACAGATTGAATAAGTATGGTGAAAGGATACAACCCTGACACACACCTTTCCTGACTTTAAACTGCTCAGTATCCCCTTGTTCTGTTCAAACGACTGCCTCTTGGTCTATGTTCAGTTCCTCATGATCACAATTAAGTGTTCTGGAATTCCCATTCTTTGCAATGTTATCCATAATTTGTTATGATCCACACAGTCGAATGCCTTTGCAGAGTCAATAAAACACAGGTAATCATCTTTCTGCTGTTGTCTGCTTTCAGCCAGGATCCATCTGACATCAGCAGTGATATTCTTGATTGCACATCCTCTTCTGAATCTGGCTTGAATTTCTGACAGTTCCCTATCGATGCACTGCTGCAATCGCTTTTGAATGATCTTCAGCAAAATTTTACTTGCATGTGATATTGATGATATTGTTCAGTAATTTCCACATTCAGTTAGATCACCTTTCTTTGGAATAGGCATGGATCTCTTCCAGTCAGTTGGCCAGGTAGCGGTCTTCCAAATTTCTTGGCATAGACAAACGAGCACTTCCAGCGCTGCCTCTGTGTGTGGAAACATCTCAATAGGTATTTTGTCAATTCCTGGAGTCTTGTTTTTCACCAATGCCTTCAGTGCAGCTTGGACCTCTTCCTTCAGTACCATTGGTTCCTGATCATATGCTACTTCCTGAAATGACTGAACGTCGACGAATTCTTTTTGGTATAGTGACTCTGTGTATTCCTTCCATCTGGTTTATGATGCTTCCTGCGTCATTTAATATTTTGCCCCTAGAATCCTTCAAAATTGCAACTCAAAGCTTGAATTTTTTTCTTCAGATTTTTCAGCTTGAGAAATGCCGTGCGTTCTTCCCTTTTGGTTTTCTAACTCCAGGTCTCTGCACATTTCATTATAATACTTTACTTTGTCTCCTAGAGTCGCCCTTTGAAATGTTCTGTTCAGCTCTTTTACTTCATCATTTCTTCGTTTTGCTTTAGCTACTCTACATTCAAGAGCAAGTTTCAGAGTCTCTTCTGACATCCATTTTGACCTTTTCTTTCTTTCTTTCTTTCTTGTCTTTTTAATAACCTCTTGCTTTCTTCATGTCTGATGTCCTTGATGTCATTCCACAACTCGTCTGGTCTTCGCTCATTAGTGTTCAATGCGTCATATCTATTCTTGAGATGGTCTCTAAATTCAGGTAGAATATACTCAAGGTCATACTTTGGCTCTCGTGGACTTGTTCTAATTTTCTTCAGCTTCAGCTTAAACTTGCATATGAGCAATTGATGGTCTGTTCCAAAGTTGGCCTATCTATGTTCAAGTGTTCCATTTCACTTTTTTAATGATTTTTTTTATTGTACTTTAGAAGAAGGTTGATAGAACAAATAGTTTCTCATTAAACAGTTAGTACACATATTGTTTTATGAAAAGTGTTCCATTTCATTTTTGACAACTTACAGTTTTCCTAGATTCATACTTCATATATTCATTGTTCCGATTATTAATAGATGTGTGAAACTGTTTCTTCTCTTTTTGAGTTGAGCCACATCAGCAAATGAAGGTTCCTAAAGCTTGACTCCATCCATGTCATTCAGGTAGACTCTACTTTGGGGAGGAAGCTCTTCCTCAGTGTATTTTGAGTGCCTTCCAACCTTAGAGGCCCATCTTCTGGCATTATATCAGACATTGTTCCACCTCTATTCATAAGATTTTTCACTGGCCATTTATTTTTAGAAGTAGATCGCCAGGTTCTTTTTCCTAGTCTCTCTTAGTCTTGAAGTTCTGCTGAAACCTGTCCACCATGGGTGACCCTGCTGGTATTTGAAATACCGTGGCATAGTGTTATGGATTGAATTGTGTCCCCCCAAAATATGTGTCAACTTGGATAGGCCATGATTCCCAGTATCGTGTGATTGTCCAACATTTTGCCATCTGATTTGATTTTCCTAAGTGTTGTAAATCCTACCTCTATGATGTTAATGATGCAGGATTAGAGGCAATTATGTTAATGAGGCAGGACTTAATCTACAAGATTAGGTTGTGTCTTGAGTCAATCTTGTCTGAGATATAAAAGAGAGAACTGGGTAGAGAGACATGGAGACCTCATGCCACCAAGAAACAGGAGCCAGAATAGCGCATCCTTTGGACCCAGGGTCCCTGCACCTGAGAAGCTCCTAGGCCAGGGGAAGATTGATGACAAGGACCTTCTTCCAGAACCGACAGAGAGAGAAAGCCTTCCCCTGAAGCTGGCACCCTGAATTCGAACTTCTAGCCTCCTAGACTGTGAGAGAATAAATTTCTCTTTGTTAAAGCCATCCACTTGTGGCATTTCTGTTATAGCAGCACTAGATAGATAACTAAGACACATTGCTTCCAGCATACAGCAACATGCAAGTCACCACAGTAGAAAAAACTGACAGACGAGTGGTGAGGCTTCACCATACTTCTCTAAATTCAGTTACACGAGCCAGCCTCCACTCCCTCTGTTAATTCATTTCCTACCACTCTTCCTCCTTCTGTTCTATCCACACTGGCCTCCTTTCTGTTCCTGGAACCTACTCAGGACTTTTACACTTGCTGTTCTCTCTTCTTGGAAAGTGCTTTCCTAGATATCTACACATACCTACATGGCTTACTTGTCTCTTTCAAGTCTCCACTCAAATATAAGTTCACATATAAGCTTCATATGACACCATATAAAAATTTGCAATTGCCTCCCCCCCCCATATGTATCCATATCCCTCTTCCTTGCTTCATTTTCCCCTTAGTAGTTAACTCTAGGGTGACCATATGCTACAGTTTGACAGGAACAGCCCTGATTTATACCTGCTGTAGAGCAGTTAGCATCAATTATTTTTAGTGCCCTCTTCTACTTTCTTCTGCATGTGAAAGCTGGACAATGAATAAGGAAGACCAAAGAAGAATTGATCCCTTTGAATTATGGTGTTGGTGAAGAATATTGAATATACCATGGACTGCCGAAAGAATGAACAAGTCTGTCTTGGAAGAAGTACAGCCAGAATGCTCCTTAGGAGCAAGGATGCTGAGACTACATCTCACGTACTTTGGACATGTTATCAGGAGGAGGACATCATGCTTGGTAAAGTAGAGGGTCAGGGAAAAAGAGGAAGGCCCTCAACAGGATGGACTGACACAGTGGCTGCAACAGTGAGCCCAAACATAGCAATGATTGTGAGGCTGGCGCAGGACTGGGCAGTGTTTCCTTCTGTTGTACATAGGGTCGCTATGAGTTGGAACCAAATTGATGGCACCTAACAACAACAACTTCTCCTTTCAAAGTGTCCCAGCTTGGTTGATAAATTATGTGGTCATCCTACTTATCACCATCTGACATGCTATATGTATGGTTATATATATTTGTCTTATTTATTGTCTGTCTCTCCCTACTAGAATGTGAATTCTATGAGGGCAGGAATTTTTGTTCTCTTCTTCTATTTTGTTCTATTCTTCACTTATCCCCAGTACCTAAAACAGAGCTTGGCATGTAGTGAGCATTCAAATATTGCATGCATGAATGAAACATTGTTTTAAAATTTGTTCTGTTATGATAAAATATGCTTAAATGTTTAGAAAGAAGTTTAGCTTCTTTAAGATGAGTTTATAAGGACAAATGTCTTTGAAATTGCTGTTGATATGAAAAAATATATTTACAAAATTGCTCTTGGAAACTAAGAGAGATAAAAATGCAGTGGTTAAATAATTGGTCTGAAGCTTCATGCTTCATCAATACTACATTTCATTGTCTCCTGAAGAAAATGTGAGCCTTCTTAAATTTCATAATTTGTTCTTTCCATTTTGGTTTGTCAGTGCCTCTTTGAAGTAAAATTTATTTTCAGCTTTCAACTCTATATCCTCCCCACTTGGGAATAAGTTTCTACCTTTGAGGAGGTTGTGTTTTTGTAAGAAAATCAGATGTATAGTGGACACAATTATAATAACATGTTATGTGCTCTAATAGAGAAATATGTGTTTATATTCCATATACAATCTCCACAGACTTCTCCATGGAGAAAATTTCTAAAAGATGATATTTGAACTATGTCTTATAGATTCAATAAGAGTTTGATTAGAGGGTTAAAGAGAAAAGAGCATCTGCTGGCATGAAGGACAGTATAAAGCATCAAGCTCTGAAAGAAAATTACATTTTTAGTGAGTAGCAAGACGTAAAGTGTACCTAGAGCATAGGTTATCATGTTATCAGGTGGGACCAGTCCCTGGAGAAGGACATCATGCTTGGTAAAAAAAAAAAAAAGTTTATACCAGTCTTTTATTTCTTTATATTGCCTTGACTTCCCCTTCATATGAAAAATCTATGTCTGCATTTTTAATTCCCTCTTTTTTGTTTTAATGTCCTTTTTTACATATTTTATCTCTGTTTCCCTATTTCCAATGTTATAGCTTTGATGTGTTTTCGACTTCCCTATCTGAGTCAATATCTGGTTGCTCTGTCCTGTGTTCTAGTCTTGCGTTGTTATCTGATGTTATTGATTTTCTAACCAGAGGACTCCCTTTAGTATTTCTTGTAATTTTGGTTTGGTTTTTGCAAATTCCCT
>NW_004444290.1:634256-650127 GCF_000243295.1 Trichechus manatus latirostris | reverse complement strand
TTCAGCTCAGGTGTCCAGGCAGTCGGTCACCAAGTGTGTGGTGCAGGCTCTCACCTACAGTCTTAGAGAGGCATGGGTGATTGGTGTAGGCACAGGTATCTGGCTGCAGTAGGGGGTCACATGCTGAGCAAGGCAGGGGGCTGATGGCTGCCCCGAGAGTCTGAAAGGAAAGTGTGTCCCTATTCCCTAGAACGAGTAGGTAGGTGAGTTTTGCAGCTCCACTATGAGCACCCTACTCTGTTGGCTGTAAAGACTCGGGGGCACCATTTATTCTTGGACCCCTGTAGCAGGTGACTAGGTGGTGTAGGTGGGCCACCAGTCCTCAAGCCCCTAGTGTGGACCGGTAATGGTGCCTGCTTGAAGGGAAGGGCTGTGTCAAGCATCACAAATCTGCCACTTCATAGCTGAAACAGCTGAAGTTAGACTTCAGGTATTTACCCTGTTGTACTGTGGTAGGGAGGGCTTATGCTGTTGAGATGGGTCCACACAAGTCTATACAGGGGTGGAAGGCACTCAAAGTTTGCGGACCCCCATGCCTGTGCCTAGCAAAGGAGCTGTGCCAACCCTGAGTTCCTGGCTTAGGGGAACCAGTAGCTTATTTGTTCCCTCTCCAAGGCCAGGAGAATGGGTCAGGGCGCCATATGGGATCTACTTCCAGCCCAGGGGACTCAGAGTCTTCAGAAGCCAGCTGGACTGGTGCAGAGCGGGGAGGGAGGAGGTGAAAGGGAGAGAGGTTTTTCCCAAATGGGCTTTTTTTTTTTTAAATCCCCGTGAAAGGCCACATGCATGCACTTATCTTTAGCCACTTGGGAGCTGCTTTTCACTGGTTCGGAGTGTCCAAGCAGAATCTCTGCTGCCAGATCTCTCTTGATGTGGAAACTGCCTCCCGAGCACACGCACGGAGCTGTATGCCTGCTTCACTGCGTACCTCGGATCCGGTCAGGGCTGAAGAGCTGTGGCTCCTGCTGATTCCGGTCTGGCACTTCTCGCTTCTTCAGAACCATCTCCCTCTCCCCCCGCCACTCAGTTCGATTCCTCAACTTTGCCTGGCTCAGGGCTCCTAGATATTCATATACAATCAAATCACTTGTTTTACCAGGTCTTTGTTATAAGAGGGTTATAGGAAGATGTCTGACTACTCCACCATCTTGGCCCCTGCTTGGTAGAAAAAAGGAAGACCTTCAACGAGATGGATTGACACAGTGGCTGCAATGATGGGCTCAAGCATAGCAAAGATTGTGAGGATGGCACTGGACCGGGCAGTATTTCACTCTGTTGTACATAGAGTCACTATGACTTGTAACTAACTCGACAGCACCTAACAACAGCAACAGAGCACAGGTTGCAGGGAATTAAAACTGGGAAGTTAACACTGTCTCACTTGGGAGTCTTCGAAATTTTAACTAGGAGAGTGAGTATCAGATTTATATTTTTAGAAGATCACTCTGACTGTAGTATGGAGAATGGACTGGAGGAGGGTGATAATGGAAGCGGGAAGATAAATTAGGAGCTGAACTAGGGTAGTAGCAATGGGGTTGGGGAGAAATGGATTTGAAAGATTGTGTTAAAATCAGTGGGACTTGGGAATGTACAAGAATAGAGAATTCAGGAATAGATGAAGATCAGGGAGTGTTGGGTTTGTTTTTACGGCTAGCCAAAAGAATATGGTGACTGATTAAATGGAAGTGTAGAGAATGAGTGAGGAAATGAAGAAATAAATGGTTACAATTATCTGATTCAAAAGTCCAGATTCCATAGCATGGCTACCAGATCATTTGTAATCTGGCTCCAACCTACCTTTCCAGCTTTATTTTCGTATACACTGACCTACTTGCAAAGTACCCTGGGAATCATGGAGAGGGAGGTGCTCGGGAAAGAGACTCCATGGGCCAAGGCCTGAGCTTCAAACTCTTGGATGTGTTTCTAATCAGTATGCCAAAGATTTTGAGACCTGAACAAAAGGATAGACTACTACCTAGTTCCATAAATAGCCACTGGGTGGTGGAAAAACAAAGGAAATACACCAGTGGTGCTGCCAAACGTTTGAAAACTGAGCTGATATGGCAGCCACACCAACATAGGGCAGGTGGGCACAAGAGAACAAACCTACTCAGGTTGATTGCGGCCTAAAACAAAAATATCAACATACTCCATAGGACTGTAGGAAAAGCTGGAGGATTGGAGGCCAGTCTAGAGTACTGAGGGTGTGGCAATAGGGCTGAGGGTGGGGCTGGAGGAGTGAGGGCAGGGTTGCAGGACTGAGGTCAGGGCCCAAGAGGACCAGGATCGGTGTTAGAGGACTGGGGGCGCGGCTAGAGGACTGGGGGTGGGGCTGGGGAACTAGGGGCAGTGTTGAAGGACTGAGGGTGGGGCTAGAGGACTGAGGGTGGGGCTGGAGGACTGAAGACAAGTGTTGGAAGTAAGGGGGCGTTGTTTGAGGACTGACTGGGGCTGGACTACAGGGTGAGGCTGGACGACTGAGGACTGGACTGGAAGAAAGGGGGCTTTCATAGAGGACTGACTGTGGGGCTGCACGACTGAGGGTGGGTCTGGAGTATTGAGGGTGGGGCGTAAAACGACTAGGGGCGGTGTTGGAGGACTGAGAACAGGGCTAGTGGAATGAAGGCAGGCCAGGACTGCTGAGGCTTGCTGACTGATGGATGGCAGGAGGACTGAGGGCTGTGCTGGAAGACTGAGGTGGGGGGAGCTTAGGACTGAGGGTGGGACTGGAGGATTGGGGGTGTGCCCAGAGGAATGGGGGCAGGGCTGGAGGACTGAGGTGGAAAATCTGTACTGTGAAAATACATGGAAAACTCAGTGTCAGTAGCCCTCTCGTACAGGTTGGAGGAATAAGGTGAATAAGATGAATAAGATTCTTGCTTTTGTGAAGCATACAGCTGGAGTGTTACGCAGAGGCCAGATCATGCAGGACCTTGTAGCCATGATAAGAAATGTGTGGTTTATTTGGATTTTATTTTAAATGTGATGAGAAACCATTGAGGTTTTAAGCAGGATAATGGCTTAATCTGATTTCTGCTTTGAAAAGATCACTCTGGCTGTTATGTTGAGAATATATCATGGGGGTGGGAACAAGAGCAGAAGTAGGGAGACAAAGTAGGGAGATATTGAAGTCGTCCAGGTAAGAGTTGATAGTGGCCTGGACAAAGGTGATAGCAATGGAGATGGAGAAAAATGGAAGACTTGGATGTATTTTGAAAATAGAGCTGACAGTGCTTGATGATGGATTTGGTGTGAAAGGTGAGTGGTAGTGAGTAATTAAAGAAAACTCTTAAGTTGCTGTGTTGAGCAAGGTGGTGAGTGGTGGTGTCATTTACAGAGATGAGGAAATCTGGAGTAGAAGGAATACATTTTGAGAGATGTTGATTTCAGTATAGGATATGTTAAGTTTGAGGAATTTGTGGACGTGTTTAGTAGGCAAGTTGACTGTATTAGTATAACACCCAGAAGACTGGGCTGAAATCACTCATGTGGGAATCATCAATGCAAAGATGAAGTCATGGGAGTAGGTACGATTGCATACGGCGAGAGTGGTGAGAAAGGAACTGGGCCTCTGAGGGAACTGAGAATACTAACTTCCTGAGAGGCTTGTTGTAGGCAGAAATCATTCTACCTACACTATGCTGGCAAAGGTCACTCATGAGTTCCTGCTCCCTCAAATCCTATGGATACATTTTAGTCCTTATCTTTTGCAACCCACTGCTGCATTGTGATACTATTGTCCAGTCTGTCAAACTGTACTCTCCAAGTTTTCCATTCTCTCCTTCTAAATTTCCTTTCCCTTTTTTGTACAACATAAACTTTGTTGTTACCCAGGATTGAGAAAGAACTTCTGGAGCCATCTTCTCTAGGGAAGCTGTTCCAGAACTTGATGGAGGTGAGGGAGCGATCCATGCAGATATCTCAAAAGGGAGTATTCCAGACAGAGGGAAGAATAACTACAAAGGCCCTGAGGCCCTGAGGTGGAAATGTGCTTGGTGTATATGAAGACCAAGAAAAGAAAAAAGTTGTCATTTACTGACGAGGGAACAGATTTGGGGAGGAAAATTAGGAGCCTGGTTTGGGATGTGTTAAATTTGTGATGCAAATGGAGGCGTTTGGTGGGCAGTTCATTATAATGGTCTAGAGTCCATGGGAAAGAGACAAGCTGAAGATATAAATTGAGGAATCATTGGCTTATAGATGGTATTTACAACCACGGGACTGAATGAGGTTGCAAAGGGAATTAATATAAATGAGGAAAAGATGACTGAGGACTGTGCGCTGGGGAGTCTTTTAAGGAGAAGGGAGTGATGGACTGTGTCTAATGCTGCTGACGGTCAAAGAAGATGAGGCCTGAGAAATGACCACTGGATTTAGCAGTGTTGTTAAGGTCGCCAATGTAGAGGTCATTTCTGTGGAGTGGTGTGAGCAAGAGCCCGATAAGAGAGGGTTCAAGAGAGACTGGAAGGACAATTGGAGACAGGGCGTATGGACTTTTGAGGAGTTTTGCTCTAAAGGGGAATGGAGAAATGGAGTGTTAGAATTCCTTATTGTTACATTGTTGGTTTTTCCTTCCTTATTTTCTTCCTCCTCCCCTCCCTCTCTTCCTTCCATTCATTCAGAACTATAAAAGTGATAAAGCTGTGTGGAGCTCAGCCTACCTATGCCCAGACCCAGACTCAAACATCTTCCCTTTCTTTTTCATCCCCCAAATATGGACTATGAACACTGGACAACGGGATGCACCAATGTGCTCCAATCTGAGCCCCACACTCCAAGTAATCCTGACATAAAAAGTACACCATAGTAGAATTGGAAAAAGCTGAGGTAATTTAGCCTGGAGAAAAGAAGACTTTCCCGGGAAGACAACAGATGTAATCAACTACCTGGTGACAGAATTAAGATCCTTCAGTAAAAGTTGCAGTGATGCAGATTTAGTCTTGATTGAACTGACTTCTTTTCCCAACAGTGAATTGGGCTACCCAGGAAATAGTGAGGCCTCTGTGACTTTCAACATGATCGTCATCTAAGTTTAAAAAAATCATATTCTCTTTCCGGTTTTGAATACTGTTGTGCGTAGTACGTGTTATATATTAGTGATCTCCTTAGTAGCGGCTGATATGCTGTAGTGCCAGACTTTGGAAATAGCTACAACACACACTTGGAATCTCACAGTCACATAATCAACCATTTTACTAAATACAAGCATGTTTTCATTCACATACAGCTAAATAAAGCAGGTTTTTTTTCACATTTTGTTATAGTGCACGACGAAGTGAGGAAAAGTATACGGTACATTTTATTCTGGGATATGAGACAATCTAATCCGACATGCAGTTGTGGTCTTTGTTACAAGTTAATCTCTTCTTTACCTAAGTAGTAAAATAGCTTCTAAAGCTTCATCCTTAGTATTATATTAACACCTGATTTTTTCACACTTATTTTCTAAAACCCACTTATCGCAGTGACAACAGCACTGAATTCTACTAAAATGATTTTTAAAGTTTCTAGAACTTGTTTAAGCAATTAAGCTCAGCCACCTCTGCTGGATCTATGCTGAGTATTTTTAAACCTGCCTAAAAAATGCAAGGAATGGGAAAAGTATACATATAATGTATTTTAGTCAAGAAAACCATAGAGAAGTATAGTAGTTGATGACGTTTTCTGTTAACCCAATTCACCATCTTTTATTTGTCTTCTACAACCGTGAAGCTGGCAACTTAATTACCCTATCCAAGCCAAATGATGTGAAATGATTGTGAAGGTGATGATTAGTTCACTTGCAGTTGATAATTGTGAATCGGTCCAAGATGGTTTGCTCATCCAATTTGGGGCACGGGCGGCAGGATAGTTTTCCATCATTTTCATTATTTGGCTTCTTTATTCTGACTGAAGCAAATTCCTCAACTTTCAGATCCAGTCACATTCATAACTGAAGTTCAATACTATCTCTCAAAGCAACTTGCCATTCTCAGGCTTTCCTATCACAATGGATATGAGAAACCTGACTCTAATCAGGATAGTTTTCTTACTGTGAAAAGTATGGCTTTTGCCTTGCTGAACTGGCTACAATCCAAAAAATAGTGTAAAGCATCACCTCTCTTCAAGAAGATAATGGAATGTTTCAAGCCAGCCGTTCCAATTTTCTGATGCAGTTATCTGTTCACCTGAGAATTAAGAGCTGACTCTCTAGGGCAGACAGGAACCCAGTGTACGTATATGGCAAACAGGTGGCCAAGGTCGTTGTAAGGTGAGTATTCTATCCCCACCCCACTCCTCATTGCTGTATTTGGTTCCTTTCAATAACATGTCCGTTGTGTTTCAGTGATAAGAACACTCATGAAAGTGCCCACACAGTTCCACTGTGTTTTCAGTTGTGCAATTATTCACTTGTTCAAAGCTCTCTTGTCAATAATACCTGAAGGGGCCTTACCTTTGACTCATCCCCAGGTTCTCTCAGGATGATAGCTGAGTTGTAACCCAATAAGGAAAACATATCCTAACATGTAGAGAACATTTATTTATAGTCATATCTCTTCCAAAGCAAATAATTTAAAAATAGTTTGTTCATCTGACGGCAGGATGATGCAGTGAAAAGAAGAGAAACTAGGAGTCAGGATCTTGACCTTGGCCAAGCAGTGTCCTGGCTCTTCGATGACCCACCTGCAAAATGGGGCCAGTAACCTCAGAGGCCTGCTGTGATGATGAACTGAGGGAACGCAAGCGACCCTGCGAGGTAAACTGCACACGGTTGACGCGTGAGGGTTTGTCTCAGGGCTACATTCAGAGGCAATCCCTGTGTTGTTGCTGCCAGGTGCCTGAAGAAGCAGGCAGGCTGCTTACTTCCAGACTGCAGTCTCCAATGCAGCGAAACCGCAGGCACGAACAGAGGGGAAAGAACGCACGGCATTTACGTTACCGTTGTTTCTCCCTTCTACTCAGATAGTAATTTGCACGGGACAATTTGTTTCCTCTTCCAGCTGGTTATTCTATGACAAGGGTGAACGTTTTCTTGAAGTATATATAACAGTGTGTAAATGGCCTCCCTTTTCATGTGGACATCAATTTTATTAAAACAGCATAACTTGAAAGGGCCTTAGCAAACAGGCAATCCGCACCCCTCGTTTTCTAGGTGACTGTTCAGAAGCTCATTGGTACCTTGAAGCCAAACCCAGCACACGCATTTTGTGTAGGATATTCTCACCGAATAAGTTGAGCTTACAGTCGTTTTTAGTTACAGTAATTGCTCCCAACGTGATACTTCCCCCCCACCCCCCGCCTCATATAGTTCTTTACGTTCGTGACCTATGAATGAGCTGAAATGCCAACAAACAGTTGTCCTGCCTGTAGGTATATTTTTCTGGGGCCTAGCTCCCCAAACCCTAGCCCATTAATATGTGGTCCACAAAGGGCACCCAGAGCACTGCTCAACAAGGGCCAAAAAACAGTCCCTCAGTCATAGCGCTCAGGCCCCACCATCTATCCACATGTGGGCCTGTCAGAGTCTCCCCTGGAAAGGAGGCTCACTTGGCATTCTCTTGGTATCCAAAATGGAGTTTGAGTTCTCTCAGTCACACAAGGATTCTATTGGCTTCAATTACTTTGAAGTTCAGGCGGGAGAGCATGTTTTGGAACTAAGAGGCCTGACTAGCACAAACATCTTCTCTCTGATTTGACAACCTCTTCTGAAGAGTGAACTACATTTGGTACAAATCCACTCTTCACCCCTTCCCAGCCCTCCTGGATTGTAATCTCCCCCCTTTTCACCAGCTCATATATGTCTCTTGTCAGGTCTGTGAAGGCTTTCTCCACATTAATGGCGTCTCGGGCTGACGTTTCAATGTACTTCATACCGTATGCAGCAGCCAGTTTCTCTGCCTCGTGTCGAGTCACTTGCCTCTGTGTATCCAGGTCACACTTGTGACCCACCAGAACAAATACAATTTGGTAGGGCTGAACATGTACTTTGGTCTCTTCTAACCATTCATGGACATTCTGGAAGGACCTGCGGTTGGTAATGTCAAATAAAAGAAGACCACCTACTGAGTTCCTGTAGTAGGCTCGAGTGATGGATCTAAAACACAAGAAAGAAGTAAAGCATAAAGGCCATGCCAAAACCTTTGCACTTCATTTAACTCAGATACTGTATTCTGGTCTTTCTGGTTACTGACACAGTCCTTTAGTCAAACTGATTTTCTTTCTTTCTTTTTTTAACAAGGGTATACAGTCATTTCATAATAAGAATGATATGTGAATTTCCAACTGGGCAAAACTTTGAGATGGCGTCTTCTAGAAGTGAATGCTCATGGTCCTATAGGCATTTTTTTTCTTGATTTGATACTAGAAAATGACCCTGGGAGACGATATACTTCTATTTCCGACCTTCAGGCAGAACCACAACTAACTGTCCTACTCCCAAATCTGAATAACTAACAGAGACTTCCTCTTCTACAAAATCCTTAAGTCACAGGGTTATCATGGGGAAAATGAAGTAACTGATGATGTTAAAGTGTTCTGTGACCTGGAGAGTTCATCACAAACGGTAGTAGTTGAAACAGGATATTTCTAAAATAAAAATAAATTTATGATCGCTAACAGAAAATATTTCTAAGTATACAGTATCTTGCAATATACCCCGTTTTTTCCATTTATCATTGTCATGTTTCTCTCTTTCCATTATTATTATTATTTTAATCTAACAAGGGTCCTCAACTCCTCTGTGAAGACGAACACAATTTTTCTGGTAATTGTCCAGGGCATGTGAGAATAGGAAAAGAAGGTATGGGGAAGAGTTCAGGGGCGCTGACTGCAAAGGCCTTGAGGGAGGTCGGGGAGGACAGCACTCTCAGCCCTACTTCCTGGCATACGTCAGAGAAAGGCCGATTCAGCAGCAACCATCTGGGAAAACTACCAGCACACCTGATTCTGCTGGAACGTACTGGAGTCTAACTCGCACATAAATAATTCCTATCTATTTGTTAGCCATCTCTCCCTATTTTTTGATGTGGTGTGGTCCATTTTTGTTGGTTAGCCTCATAGGCTGATGTCTCACCGTTACACCTTTGCGTTCAGTTTCAAAGCCTAGCCCCTAAAGCACCGGTAGTACCTTCTTAGTAGTTATTATTACATGCACTTTTATAATAGATGTGTGCACTTAACTCTACAACTAGGCTATTAATTCCTCCAGAGCAGGGCCTAACCCTAGATTTCTCTTTGCTTGTATCCCTCACAACACTTCACGGCTAGGAGGTGCTCAGTAACTCACGGAGGAAAATACTCCAGAGATCCTCAGCTTTCAGGACAAGGGAGAAGGGGACTCCGATTTCCTCCAGGTACTTTTGCTCAAGATTGCACAAGAAACTTTAGATGCTGAAGAAAATCTACTGAATAAGAAGAATAGCCTTAGGCAGACTTAGGCAGAAAGGAGTAGGAAGGAGTCTTTGGATATGAAAACAGATACAAGTTACGATAAAGTGAACAAAGAAATTTCTGTGCTATGTTGATATGATAAGAGGTACAAGAAAGCCACACTGAAGGGAATAAACTAGGGGTAGAGAATGCTTCTGTGGTGCTTGCACATGCACACGTGTGTGTATTAGGGATAAAATGGAGGAAGGAGAGAACTAATGCTATATAGTCAGACAGATCTGGGAGGTAACAAAGCACAGTGGTTACCAGCATGGGCTTTGAAATCAAGCCAACTTGGGTTTGAACAGCAATCCTGACTCATCACTAAAAAATGGAGTGCAAGTAATAGGGTTCTGAGGAAGTTAATAAATGAGAAAATGCCTAAGTGTACATGTTATAGATTTGTGTCTCCCAAAAAGAAATGGTGAAGTTCTAGCCCCTGTACCTGTAAATATGACCCTGTTTGGAAAGAAGGTTTTCTTTTGTCATGTTAATGAGGTCATACCTGAGTAGGGTGGGGCCTAAACCTAATTCCTTCTGGGTGATGTCTTATAAAAACAGCAGCGTAGACACAGAGATACACACACAGTAGGAAGACAGATACCATGTGAGGACCTGTCTATAAGCAAAGGAACACCAAGAAACTATAAGAGAGGCCCACAGAAGGAATCCACATGGCCAAGAGCCTGATTTGGACTTTTAGCCTCCAGAACTGTGAGACAATAAATTTCTGTTTAAAGTCACCCGGAACAGGGTAGGTAGGTAATAAAGAGTAACGATGATTAGCCTCTTCATCTGTTAACTGGAAATAATAACACAAGTATCTAGGATTTATTTTCAAAATAACCAAAGTTCTCCCTTAAAATGATATTATTTATTTAAATCATTTTAATTAAAATATATCTAAAGCCTATTATACATTTGCTGTACTTCTTAAACAGAAGAAACTTCATATATTTTAACTTCTTGATTTTATGAGCCTCATCAATGTGCATTATGGTATTTTGCTTAGAGTATATTAGAAGGCATAGAACTATTTGCCTCTACAATAACTTGCTGTAAACTATTGTGCTTTTTGATCTATGTCTATTTTTAGGTCCATCTCTTTGGATGAAGAAGATAAACAATGAAAGACTCAACAGTTTAAGGCTTAGGGAAAATGACCCAATGTTAACAGAATAAATATTGTCCAAGGAATTAAAGCCCAAGCTAGATGATTGTAACAGCAAACCTTACAAATGACTTCAAATCTGGAGGCTGAGAGCATTTCTAGTTCCCTTATGTTTAAACATTTGTGGCGAATGGTGGGCATGCCAGAAAATTAGACATGAACAAACAAAGGTTTTGATTTGTGAAAAGTTGGATTTAGGAAATCACTAAGCATGCTTTGATCCCTGTCAAAATTTTAGAATGCATTATTACATTGATCGTTTGGGAGTATTTAGCAAAGGAAGTTGCAAAGCCCTTTCTAAGCAAGACATGAGGCCCAGAGGCTTTAAAATAAAAGATGGATACATTTTCTACCTAAAAACTAAAATCTTTTGTATAGCAAAATCTTTTTTTTCTGTTAAGTCAAAAGACAAATGACAAACTGGGAACATATTTTACAACATACATGACAGAAAGGGGTTTGTATTCTTAATCTAAAAAGAACTCTTACAAATCAATATGATCCAATAAATAATAAGCAATGTGAACAAGCAATGGGTATGAACAGGCTGTTCATACAGAAAGAAATTCCAATAAACAGATGAAAAGATACCTTTCTTCACTTACGATATGAGAAATGCAATCATAAGTTCAAAGTGAACCTGAACGAGGATATTGTTTGTAGAAGTGGGGAGTTGGAAATAACTTTGTAATGATCTCTTCTCCCCACCCCTAGTCAATTGACTAATACCTTCTACACTCAATTAATGTTCAATTAATGATAGTAAACAATGGCTAATTGAGTCCTTTTGATCTGGTTCCTGCTGCTTTACCTGACTTTAGCTCAAATTGCTCTCTGCAAAGTTTTCTGTGGACACTGTGCTCTCTCTCATTTCTGGGCGCTTTCCTGTCTTTGCTTGGGCAATCCTACTCATCAGGTTGCCTGCCCTGTGTTCATACATACAATTACAAATGTAAAGTAAAGAGTGTAAGAAAAAAAAAGAAACACATTCATTCCTTACTCATTACAGGTCAATCGTTATAGTAAGCAGAGGGCATACAAACATAAGCAAGACATTCTTTTGTGTTGATTGTTTATTTCCCCCACTATGCTAGCACAGAAGTTCCAGGAGGGAAGGACTGTGTTTTGTTCACCATGGCATCCTCTAGTGTGAGTTTCCCCGGAAACAAGCAAGGTGTCTAGCACATACTAGATGCTCATCTAATGTCTGCTGATTGTAAGAGGGAATCAATCAATTCGTCCATAGCTGACTTTATGTTAGAATGACCTGGAACATTTTTGAAAGCATATGGCATAAAGAGCGAGATTGATGAATTACATTGATCAATTCCAACTAGTTTATTAGCCACTGAGGGGCTAGGGGCTTGAAGGGGCAAGTCAGGTTGGTGGAGTTGGGGTGCATGCAATATGTGTTATTGACCGGCCTTCCCTGCCAAGGCGCTTCTCCTCCTGCACCAAACTCCCCGCCAGCCGAAGCCCCCAGACCCTCGGTGTCGCCCCCTGCAGAGGACTGCAACTGCAGCGAGGACCAGGAAATCCTCTCTCCCCAGGGGCTGAGCAGTCCCTTAGGACCCTCCCACTGCGCTCGCGGGCCCCAGCTGCGCTCCCACCTGAACCTCTCTTGACCCGCGGTATCCCAGATCTGGAGCTTGATGCGTTTCCCCGGCTCGATCTCCACCAGGCGGGAGAAGAAATCCACCCCCACAGTGGGGTCCGAAACCTGGGCGAAGCGGCCTTCCGTGAAGCGGCGGATAAGGCAGGACTTGCCCACTGTGGAGTCCCCGATGACAATGAGCCGGAACTGGTAAAGCCAGATGGCCTCCATGGCCGCGGCTCGGCAGGTCTCCTTTACCCCGGCCGGGGGCGGCGGGAGGGGACGCCCCGCTGAGGCCTGGGAGATCTAGCTCGGCCGCGAGCGCATTGCTGGCCCGGAAGCCCGAGGCGAGGTAGGCCCAGGCGCCGCGAGAGCGGAGGGATGGATGCTGCGCTCGCGGAGGTGATGAAATGGCAGCAGCATCAGCACCACGCACTCTGAGTCATCACTGACTACCGGGTTACTGTAATCTCCCGCGTAGACGCGACTCTCGGGGGCGGCCGTCAGTGCGCCGCACTGTCTGTAAGAGGAGCGCACACAGAAACGGCCGCGAAAATAGCACACTCCTTTCCTTTCTAATTCCCCCCACCCACTCTTTCCAATTAAAACAATTCCCTATTGTTTAAATTGCAAAACTAATACTTTTTCCATCGAAACTAGCGAAATAACACAAAATATATGCAAAGAAGGAAAAGTTTTTCTATGCTCCTATAAACATAGAAAAGGAGCCCTGGGTGAGCAATGGTAAAGAGCTCGGCTGCTAACCAAAAGGTCAGCGGTTACAACCCACCCAGCGGCTATGTGGAAGAAAGACCTGGCGATCTGCTTGATAAATATTTCAGCCTAGAAAACCCTATGGGGCAGGTCGACTCTGTCATATGGGATCGCTATGAGTTGGGATCGACTGGACGGCAAACAACAACAGAAACATATACATACCCACGTGTATATTTAGTGCTGTTTGTTTTTACAGAAATTGGATCAAACTGAACCATTAGTTTGACACTTGCTTTTTTCAATTCATAGAGCATCACAGGCATCGCTCCATTTTCAACTCATTTTCCTTCCCCATTAACAATGCTGCAATAAGGATTCTTCTAAGTATAGCCATATGTACTTTATTTCCATGAGATAACCCGTTGCTATCCAGTCGATTCCGACTCATAGCCGCCCTATAGGACAGAGTAGAACTGCCCCCATAGGGTTTCCAAGGAGAGCTTGGTGGATTGGAAATGCTGACCTTTTGGTTAGCAGCCAATCTCTTAATCACTGCGACACCAGTGCGCCTTCCATGAGATAGTCTTTTCTTTAAATAAGTCAGAGTATCAGTATCTTAAATTAAATGGACGCGGGCTTATTACTTTCCAAAAACATTTATCAATTTAAATGTGTGAGGGGGCCACTCCCCTGCATTCGTTCAAGCATTTTATCTTTTCTTAGTTCTTGCCAATCCGATGTAGTAAAAAAAAAGATATTTCATTGCTTTAGTTTACATTTCCCTGGCTACTAATGAGGTTCAATACCTTTTCTTGTGGATTGACCATTTTCATTTCCTCTTCTGGGAATTGCCTCTTCATATCCTCTGTCTTTATTTGTTTTTATATAGCTAATCTTTTATTATTGCCTTACTTATAGTAGAACATCTTTATATAAAAGGGATATTTGCCTTTTGTCTGTCACATGAGTTGCAAATATTTTCTCCAAGTCTATAATTTATCGTTTAAAAAATATTTGTTTAAATATACAACCTAATTTTAACTTTTGTTTAGTCAAACGTGAATTTCCTTTATGCTTCTATTTGGTTTTTTTTTTTTTTTTTTTTTTTTGTCTTGCTGAGGAAGGACTTCCTAACCTCATTTTAACAAAAATATTTTCCGCAATTTTCTTCTATTATCTTTGTTTTAAAAAATCTGTTTACAGTTAAATTTTCATTCATTTGCAATTTTTTTGCGTATGATGTCAGACAGAAGTTCAGCTTCGTTTTTTTTCCAGATGGAGAACCAATTATACTACCCACATTTTATTAAATAAACCATAATCCATTTACTCAAGTATTGTTGTATGTCCTTTATTCATTCATCCATCCAATAAGCCTTCACAGAGCACTCACTGTGTATCCTGCAGACGTGAGAGGGTGATGTCTTTGCTTGATTTAAAAGGTGACCCAACTCCTAGGTATACACCCAAAGGAACGAAAAACAGGTACTCAGACAAATATTTATACACCAATGTTCATTGCAGCATTATTCACAATGGCCGCAAGGTGGAAACACCCCAAATTTCCATCAGCAGATGAATGGATAAACAAAATATGGTACATATATAACATGGAGTATTATTCAGCCACGAAGAGAAATGAAGTCCTGATACATGCTACAACATGGTTGAACCTTGAAAACATTATACTGAGTGAAATAAGTCCTATGCAAAAGAACAAATATTATATGATCCCACTTATGTGAAATATTCAGAATAGGTAAATGCATAGAGCCCAGTATATTAGTGGTTACCAGGGACTGGGAGGAAGGAAGAATGGGGAATTAATGATTAGGAGGCACTGAGTTTCTGTTTGGGGTAATAAAAACATTTGGAAACAGACAGTGGTGATGGCTGCACAGCATGGTGAACGTAATTGATGTCACTGAATTGTACGGGTAAAAATGGTTGAAATGGCAAACGTTCTGTTTCTGTGTGTTTCACCACAATAAAATAGAATAAAACAAAACAATAAAAAAAGAAATTCTCCCATGGTTTTTCCTAATGCTTGTATGGTTTCATTTTTATATTTACATCCCTATATATTTGCAGCTTATTTTTGTGTGTAGTGAGAGATATGGATCTACTTTATATTTTTCTAAAGGGCTTCTCAGTTGTCCCAGAGTCATTAATTGAAATGTACGTTTCTGCTCCAGAGCTTTGAGATGCCACTTTTATCTTATACTAAATTTCCATAGGTATTTTTATCCGTGTTTGGACTTTCTACTCATTCCACAGGTCTATTTGTCTAATTCATGCATCAGTGCCACACTGTTTTAATTAAAGCCACGTTATAGTATATTTTAATGTCTGGTATGGCTACTCACCACTCATAGTTTTTCTTTTTTCTTTTTATTGTACTTCAGGTGAAGGCTTACAGAACAAATACTTTCTCATGACACAGTAGTACACATATTGCTTTATGACATTGGTTAACAACCCCATTGTGGGGATATATGCCATTTAAACATGGCTGCACTATTGACAACTGCAGCCCCCACAGGCCTCTATGCTGTATACAACATGTTGGAGACTCGTCAGCGATGAGAAAGAGATTAGACACGACTTGTTTTCCCAAACCTATTGTCCTGTTACTGATTGGCTTGTTTACCTGAATTCCTTCTCCCTTGCCCGAAACTTATTGTTACTCACCCAAAGCCCATTGTTCTGTTATTTGCTTCATTGCTTGCTGTATTGACTATAAAATAAACTCCTGGGACTGAAGCCAGGGTTCGACTCCTCAGAGTGACCCTCCTGGCCCCACTTCTCTGTAAGACTTGTGGCATTGCTTATTGTCTCTGCCGCCCCGACAACCGTTGCCGCTGCGACAGATGGTGCCCCGTGTGAGGGCGCTGCGACACCCCACAACATGTCAACCCTCTCCCTTCTAGACCTTTTTTTTTTCTGGTGAAAATATACATAGCCAAAGATACACCATTTCA
>NW_004444290.1:626912-628437 GCF_000243295.1 Trichechus manatus latirostris | reverse complement strand
TTTTCTCTGTTCGGCTTAGTTTTTCGGATCTTTGCTGTGGAGGGATGGCATGGTGCTTCTGCCTAGAGCGCCATTTTGCCGGAAGTCCCTTAGTTTTTCTTTTTTAATGTTTACCTGTCTATTCTTGCAAGTCTTTTTTTAATGTGAAATTAATATCAACATGTCCAGCTCCACAAAAAAAAATGTTATTTTTTTATTGGGATGGCGTTAAATTTATAAATTAACTTAGGGAGAACTGACATTCTAATGATGTTGCATCATCCTATCCAAGAGCCAGGATGTCTTTCCATATGCTCAAGTCTGCATTTGTGTCTTTCAGGAGTGTAAAAAAAAATTTTGTGTGTAAGTTGTGCACATTTCTTGCTGTTTATTTCTAAGTATTTTACCTTCTTTGATGGTATTGTAAATGGGATTTTCTCTACTTATATCCTCTAACTGGTTATTGTTTATATATAAGAAAGCTGTTGATTTCTGTATGTTAATTTTATATCCTATTACTTTACTTAAATCTGTTATTTTTCTAGATATTTTTATCATTAATTCTCTAAGGCAGGGGTCGGCAATCTTCTTTTGTATATAGCCAGAAAATAAGTATTTTAAACTTTGTGGGCCAAGAGGCAAAATCGAGGATAGGTAGGTACAAGACTGTTTAAAAATTTCCACAAAATTTTTATTGATGAAATTCAAAATATAATAATAATTGAAAGAAGTAGGAATTCTTTTTTGGGGGGGATAACATTTTGCCTAATTGGGGTTCAAAGTTAGTGTTCTTTATCAAAATCAATTCATATGTTCATCTGTTAATGCTGCTCTGTAATGAGATTTCACATATTTCATTTCTGATAATATATTTTCACATAGATACTGCCAAACACTGACATTAATCCATTAGGCATAGGAATTTAAAAATTTAAATAAACTTTTTTTTGAGGGGGATAATTTTAGATTTCCACCACTTGTCTGTCAGCTTGTCCTATTGTGAAGGCTAGTGTGATGCTGTGATGCTGGAAGCCATGCCACAGCTATTTCAAATACCAGCAGGGTCACCAATGGTGGACAGGTTTCAGCTGAGCTTCCAGACTAAGGCAGACTAGGAAGAAAAGCCTGGTGATCTACTGAAAAAATTAGCCAGTGAAAATCTTAACAATAACAGTGGAACATGGTCTGGTATAGTTCCAGAAGGTGAGCCCCTCAGATTGGAAGGCACTCAAAATAGGACTTGGGAAGAGCTACCTCCTCAAAGTAGAGTCGACCTTAATGACATGGATGGAGTCAAGCTTTTGGGATCTTCATCTGCTGATGTGGCACGACTCAAAATGAGAAGAAACAGCTGCAAAAATACATTAATAATCGGGATGTGGAATGTATGAAGTATAAATCTAGGAAAATTGGAAGTCATCAAAAATGAAATGGAATGCATAAACATCCACATCCTAGGCATTGTTGTTGTTAGGCATGGTGGAGTTAGTTGCGACTTATACCCACCCCGTGTAGGACAGAACAAAACACTGTCTGGTCCTGCGCC
>NW_004444290.1:620469-625905 GCF_000243295.1 Trichechus manatus latirostris | reverse complement strand
CCATCTGACATCGGCAATGATATCCCTTGTTCCACGTCCTCTTCTGAATCTGGCTTGAATTTCTGGCAGTTCCCTGTTGATGTACTGCTGCAACCGCTTTTGAATGATCTTCAGCAAAATTTTACTTGTGTGATATTAATGATGTTGTTTGATAATTTCTGCATTCTGTTGGAGCATCTTTCTTTGGAATGGGTACAAAGATGGATCTCTTCCAGTCAGTTGGACAAAGTACCCGTCTTCCAAATTTCTTGGCATAGACGAGTGAGCACTGCCAGCACGGCATGCATTTGTTGAAACATCTCAATTGATATTCTGTCAATTCCTGGAGTCTTGTTTTTCACCAATGCCTTCAGTGCAGCTTGGATCTCTTCCTTCAGTACCGTCGGTTCTTGATCTTATTCTGCCTCCTGGAATGGTTGAACATCAACCAATTCTTTTTTGGTATGGTGACTCTGCATTCCTGCCATCTTCTTTTGATGCTTCTTGTGTCATTTAATGTTTTCCCCATAGAATCCTTCAGTATTGCAACTCGAGTCTTGAATTTTTTCTTCAGTTCTATCAGCTTGCTAAGTGTGTTCTTCTCTTTTGGTTTTCTATCTCAAAGTCTTTACATATTTCATTATAATACTTTGTCTTCTTGAGCTGCCCTTTGAAATCTTCTGTTCAGCTCTTTTGCTTCATCATTTCCTCTGTTTCACTTCAGCTACTCTATGTCCAAGAGCAACTTTCAGAGTCTCATTTGACATCCATTCTGGTCTTTTCTTTTTTTCCTGTCTTTTTAATGGCCTCTTGCTTTCTTCATGTGTGATGTCCTTGATGTCATCCCACAATTTGTCAGGTCTTCAGTCATTATTGTTCAATACGTCAAATGTATTTTTGAGATGATCTTTAAATTCAGGTGGGATATACTCAAGATTGTACTTTGGCTCTTGTGGACTAGTTCTAATTTTCTTCAACTTCAACGTGAACTTGCATACGAGCAACTGATGGTCTGTTCCACAGTCCCTGGCCTTGTTCTGACTGATGATATTGAGCTTTTCCATCATCTCTTTCCACAGATGTAGTCGATTTGATTCCTGTGTATTCCATCTGGTATGGTCCATGTGTATAGTCACCATTTATGTTGTTGAAAAAAAGTATTTGCAATGAAGAAGTCATTGTTCTTGCAATATTCTATCATGCCCAGTCCTGCGTCATCCTCATGATTGCTGTTATGCTTGAGCCCATTGTTGCAGCCACTGTGTCAATCCATCTTGTCGAGGGTCTTCCTCTTTTTCGCTGACCCTCTACTTTACCAAGCATGATGTCCTTCTCCAGGGACTTGTCCCTTCTGATAACATTGTCCAAATTATGTGAGACGAACTCTCACCATCCTTGTTTCTAAGGAGCATTCTGGCTGCACTTCTTCCAAGGCTGATTTGTTACTTCTTTTGGCAGTCCATGGTATATTCAATGTTCTTCACCAACACCATAATTCAAAGGCATCATTTCTTTAGTCTTCCTTATTCATTGTCCACATTTCCATGCATATGAGGCAATTGAAAACACCATGGTTTGTGTTAGGCACACCTTAGTCCTCAAAGTGACATCTTTGCTATTCAACACTTGAAAGAGGTCCTTTGCAGCAGATTTGCCCAATGCGATATGTCATTTGATTTCTTGACTGCTGCTTCCATGGGAGTTGATGGTGGATCCAAGTGAAATGAAATGTTTGACAACTTCAGTCTTTTTTCTGTTTATCATGATGTTGCTTATTGGTCCAGTTGCGAGGATTTTTGTTTTCTTTATGTTGAGGTGTAATCCATACTGAAGACTGTAGCCTTTGATGGTCATCAATAAGTGCTTCAAGTCCTCTTTGCTTTCAGCAAGCAAGGTTGTGTCATCTGCATATCGAAGGTTGTTAATGAATCTCCCTCCAATCCTGATGTCCCGTTCTTCTTCATATAGTCCATCTCAGATTATTTGCTCAGCATACAGATTGAATAGGTATGGTAAAAGGGTACAACCCTGACGAACACCTTTCCTGACTTTAAACCACTCAGTATCCCCTTGTTCTGTTCAAACAACTGCCTCTTGATCTATGTACAGGTTCTTCATGAGCACAATTAAGTGTTCTGGAATTCCCATTCTTCACAATGTTATCCGTAATTTGTTATGATCCACACAGTCGAATGCCTTTGCATAGTCAATAAAACACAGGTAAATATCTTTCTGATATTCTCTGCTTTTAGCCAGGATCCTTCTGATATCAGCAATTTGCAATGATATCCCTTGTTCCACATCCTCTTCTGAATCCAGTTTGAATTTCTGACAGTTCCATGTTGATATACTACTGCAATTGCTTTTGAATGATCTTCAGCAAAATTTTACTTGTGTGTGATATGAATGATATTGTTCGATAATATCCACATTCTGTTGGAACTCCTTTCTTTGGAATGGGTACAAATATGAATCTCTTCCAGTTAGTTGGCCAGATAGCTGTCTTCAAAATTTCTTGGCATAAACGAGTGAGCGCTTTTCGTGCTGCATCCGTTTGTTGAAACATCTCTGTTGGTATTCCATCAATTCCTAGAGCCTTGTTTTTCACCAGTGCCTGCAGTGCAGCTTGGAATTCTTCTTTCAATACCATCGGTTAGGTTCTTGATCATATGCTAACTCCTGAAATAGTTGAACATAGACCAATTCTTTTTAGTACAGTAACTCTGTGTATTCCTTCCATCTTCTTTTGATACTTCCTGTGTCATTCAGTATTTTCCCCATAGAATCCTTCAATATTGCAACACAAGTCTTGAATTTTTCCTTCAGTTCTTTCAGCTTGAGAAATGCTGAGTGTGTTCTTCCCCTTTGGTTTTCTGTCTCCAGGTCTTTGCACATGTCTTTATAATACTTTACTTTGTCTTCTCCAGCCCCGCCTTTGTTCCGCTGCTATTCATAAGGTTTTCACTGGCCAATTTTTTCATTAGTAAACTGCCAGGTCCTTCTTCATAGATTGTCTTAGTGTGGAAGCTCCGCTGAAACCTGTCCACCAAGAGTGACCTTGCTGGTATTTGAAATACCAGTGATAAAGCTTCCAGTATCACAGCAACATGCAAGCTACCACAGTACGACAAACTGACGACACCTGGTGGGGCTCCTTATGTTGGGGGATGGTATTAGAAACTAAGATGTGGGCACTGGGTGTGCTTGTTGCTACTGGGGTATCATTGCTTCTAGACTTTCTCAGAGGACAGAGATGGTAATATATGCACGCATACTAATCCATGTTTATGGAAGTATTGATAATTATTTTTGTATCTATATTAAGTTAAACATAGGTTTATATCGAAGGCTCTAACTTTATTCCAGTATCACATTGTTCATTCTAGCTTTCCCCCCTTGCTTATATGTAACTACTATCCAACAGTGAGAAACCTGGCTCCTACCACCCACCATCCATTTATTTATTTTTTAATCCTAATATATATGCTATGGAGCCCTGGTGAGAAGTTGTTAAAGCACTCGGCTGCTAACTGAAAGGTCAACAGTTTGAATCCACCAGCTGCTCTACAGGAGAAAGATGTGGAAGTCGGCTTCCCTAAAGATTACAGCATTGGAAACCATATGGAGCAGTTCTACTCTGTCCTGTAGGGTTGCTGTGAGTTGGAATCGATGGCAACGGAAAAAAAAATATTACAGCTGTTTCAGAATTGTTAATTCTTACCCCCTTGAGAAAGAATTTTGCCAATTAGAGTGTTTATATGTAGTTTATATTTTCTTTAGTCTTACATTTTCCAGTGAAAATCCTTTTCCCAAATTTATTTTTGTCATTTCCTTTTTTCCTCCACCCCCTTCAGTAAGGCTATGTCATACATTTGAAATACAGTTAGATTCTTTTGTTACAATACGCATTCCATTCTGGGAATTTAATCCACCAACCTCCTGGTTGATTTTTTAAAATTTGCATACATTAAGGTTACTCTTTGAGCTGTAAAGTTCTATGGGTTTTGACAAATGCATAGTATCACATATCCACCACTACAGTATTGTACAGATTAATTCCACCACCCTAAAAAATTCCTTATGCTTCCCCTAGTCAAACACTATCCCCTTCTCAAGCCCTGGCAACAACTGATCTGTTTTCCATTCTGATAGTTTTGCCTTTTCCAGAATGTCATATGAATGGAATCAGAATAATTAGCAAAATCTTGCACATATGGTTTTAATTGAGCTTAGTCATCTTTTGGAAGGCATTTATAGAATAGTATTAAATTCTTCTCCTGATATTTGCCTTTTAGCATGTTACTACATTGCTGATTAATCACTTTCAGCTGAAGGTGTCTTAGGCTGGGTTCTCTAGAGAAGCAAAATAAGTGAAGCCTCTGTGTGTGTGTGTGTGTGTGTGTGTGCGCGCGCGTGCGTGTATGTATATGCGAGAGAGAGAGAGAGAGAGAGAGAGATTTAGCTCAAGGAAATGGCTCACTTGGCTGTAGAAGCTGACAAGTCTCAAGTCCGTGGGTCAGGCATCAGGCTGGAGGCTTTTCCTGACTCACATAGCTGCAGGGGCTGAAGAACCCAAGATCCACAGGTCAGATGGGAGGCTGCTGGCTCACAGGCTGTGAAGGCTGATGAATCCAAGATTGGCAGGTAAGACCGCAGGCTACTGTCTCAAGTCCCAAGAACCAGAGGCCAGATGTTGACGGGCTGAATGCAGGATCCAGAGCAGAGCAAAAACCATCAAGCTTTGCCAAAAAGTCCACATATATTGGATGCAGGCCACACACCCAAGGAAACTCCCTTTCAACTGATTGGCTACTCATAGCAGATCTCATCACGGAGATGATTATGTTATGTCAGATCTCACCATGGAAGTGATTACATCATTACACAACTGCCAAACTACATCATAACGCCAAACCACTGAGAATCATGGCTCAGCCAAGTTGACACATAACCTTAACCATCACAGAAGGGTATGTGGAAGCTCCTCAATTGCACAGTTTAAGATAGAAATACGGAAATTTTCTTTACACTTACTTTGAGCTCTGGAAAACACTGCTGGAATTCCAATTTGAACTCAGAAAATATATCTATAAAAATTTCTATGGGAATGGAGAACTCACTTCTTGTTTTAATTTTTGATAATGCAGGAAGTATATAAAGCAGCTTGACATTACTTGTGACCCAAACAATGTTAGTTGTTGTCTAAATGACTTTACCACGGCATGTTTCACACATAAGAACTGTTTACTTTGGAATTTTACATTGAATTCATTAAAAAACATCAAATCTGCAACAAAAGCTAATTCTTTTTTTTTTTTTTTTTAATATTTTATTGTACTTCAGGTGAAGGCTTACAGAACAAATATTTTCCTTGTGTCTTTGGTGTTCTTCATTTTTCTTTGCTCCAGGTGGGTTGGGACCAATTGATGCATCTTAGATGGCTGCTAACAAGCTTTT
>NW_004444290.1:548839-619654 GCF_000243295.1 Trichechus manatus latirostris | reverse complement strand
AGATGGCCGCTCACAGGCTTTTAAGACCCCAGACACTACTCACCAAGGTAGAATGTAGAGCATTGTCTTTATAAGCTGTGTCATGCCAACTGAGCTAGATGTTCCCTGAGACCATGGTCCCCAGAGCCCTCCGCCCAGCAATTCAGTCCCTCAGGGAGTTTGGATGTGTCTATGGGGCTTCCATGACCGTTCCTTGCAAAAGCTAATTCTTAATGCCATTAAGTGTTTAGTAATAGTAGTTGAGAGCAGTTCTTCTCATTCAGAAAAATTTTAATCTCGATCTTGAGCTAAAAAAAAAAACAATAAAACTTTATCACTGGTAAACCATCAAAATGCTGTATGGTAGGGAAGTTCAGGATATTCAGCTTCTCTTTCTGACAAAAATTAATGGAACTCCCGGCTAAGCCCATAGAGTGAATGAAGTTCACCGTTGACTCTTCTGGTTCAATAACACATGATAGATTAAAAATATTTTCCACAAAGTACCTGCTGATGAATAATTTAATGAATGACAATAGCATTTAAACACCTTGATTTCTTACAAATCTTGTAAATTTGTCCAACTAAATCTTTTTTTGTTCTGTACTTTTTTTTTTTTAAACCACCATCAGTTATAACACATCTTAGCAGATTCCACTTCAAGTTGTGCTGAGTTAGTGTTTTTCAACTTCTTTGAAAATATTCTTGCCTGTAGTTGTTCTATAAAGAGTGTTTATTCACAGAGGCTAATCTTCAGTCAATTCAAACATGTCATTGACTCCTTGAATAAATAACAACAGTCAATTCATCAAGAACCAAGAAAAACCACTCAAATTTTTTTGCCTTTTTTTTTAAGTTCAGAATTGAATATTTATTCAAAATGGTAAAATAAATCACAACAAATTATACATTTAAAAAAACTGACAAATAAAATGTTGTTAGGTGCTGTTGAATTTGTTCCAAATCATAACGACCCTATATACAACATAATGAAACATTGCCTGATTCTGCGCCATCCTAACAATTGTTATGCTTGAGCCCATTGTTGCAGCCACTGTGTCAGTCCATCTCCTTGAGGGTCTTCCTCTTTTTCGCTGACCCTCTGCTTTACCAAGCATGATGTCCTTCTCCAGGGACTGGTCCCTCCTGACAACATGTCCAAAGTGTGTGAGACGAAGTCTCGCCATCCTCTCATCTAAGGAGCATTCTGGCTGTACTTCTTCCAAGACAGCTTTATTAGTTTTCTTGGCAGTCCATGGTATAGTCAATATTCTTCGCCAACACTGTAATTCAAAGGCATCAATTATTTTTCAGTCTTCTTTATTCATTGTCCAGCTTTCACATGCATATGGGGCGACTGAAAATACCATGGATTGGGTCAGGTGCACCTTAGTCCTTAAAGTGACGTCTTTGATTGTTAACACTTGAAAGAGGTCTTTTGCAGCAGATTTGCCCAAAGTTATGCGTCGTTTGATTTCCTGACTGCTGCTTCCATGGGCATTGACTGTAGATCCAAATAAAATGAAATCCTTGACAAATTCAATCTTTTATCCATTTCTCATGATGTTGCTTGTTGATCCAGTTATGAGGATTTTTGCTTTCTTTATATTGAGGTATAATCCGTACTGAAGGCTGTGGTCTTTGATCTTCATCAGTGTTTCAAGTCCTTTTCACTTTCAGCAAGCAAGGTTGTGTTGTCTGCATATAGCAGGTTGTTAATGAGTCTTCTTCCAATCCCAACGTCCCATTCTTCTTCATATAGTCCAGCTTCTCAGATTATTTGCTCAGCATACAGATTGAATAAGTGTAATGAAAGGATACAATCCTGAGGCACACCTTTCCTGACTTTAGACCACTCAATATCCCCTTGTTCTGTTCGAATGACTGCCTCTTGGTCTAAGTACAGGTTCCTCATGAGCACAATTCAGTGTTCTGGAATTCCCATTCTTCTCAAAGTTATCCATAATTTGTTATGATCCACACAGTCGAATGCCTTTGCATAGTCAATAAAACACAGGTAAACATCTTTTTGGTATTCTCTGCTTTCAGCCAAGATCCATCTGACATCGGCAATGATATCCCTTGTTCCACGTCCTCTTCTGAATCTGGCTTGAATTTCTGGCAGTTCCCTGTTGATGTACTGCTGCAACCATTTTTGAATGATCTTTAGCAAAATTTTACTTGTGTGTGATATTATTATTGTTGAGTAATTTCCACATTCTGTTGGATCATCTTTCTTTGGAATGGGCACAAATATGGATCTCTTCCAGTCGATTGGCCAGGTAGCTGTCTTCCAATTTGTTGGCATAGATAAGTGAGCACTTCCAGTGTTGCATCCATTTGTTGAAACATCTCAATTGGTATTCCATCAATTCCTAGAGCCTTCTTTTTCACCACTGCCCTCAGTGCAGCTTGGACTTCTTCCTTCAGTACCATCAGTTCTTGATCTTATTTTGCCTCCTGAAATGGTTGAACATCGACCAATTGTTTTTGGTGCAGTGACTGTATATTCCTTCCATCTTCTTTTGATGCTTCCTGCATCATTTAATAATTTCCCCATAGAATTCTTCAATATTGCAACTCAAGGCTTGAATTTTCTCTTCAGATCTTTCAGCTTAAGCAATGCCCAGGGTGTTCTTCCTGTTTGGTTTTCTAACTCTAGGGATTTGCATATTTCATTATAATACTTTACTTTGTCTTCTTGAGCCAACCTTTAGAAATCTTCTGTTCAGCTCTTTTAATTCATCATTTCTTCCTTTTGCTTTAGCTACTCTACGTTCTACAGCAAGTTTCAGAGTCTCTTCTGACATCAGTTTTGGTCTTTTCTTCTCCCCCTATCTTTTTTATGACCTTTCGCTTTCTTCATGTGTAATGTCCTTGACGTCATCCCACAACTTGTCTGGTCTTCAGTCATTAGTGTTTAATGAGTCAAATCTATTCTTGAAATTGTCTCTAAATTCCAGTGGAATATATTCAAAGTCATGCTTTGGCTCTTGTGGACTTGTTCTAATTTTCTTCAGCTTCAACTTGAACTTGCATGTGAGCAATTGATGGTCTGTTCTAGCCTTTTTCTGACTGATGATATCGAGCTTTTCCATTATCTCTTTCCACAGTTGTAGTCAATTTGATTCCTGTGTATTCCATCTGGTGAGATTGATGCGGATAATCGCCGTTTATGTTGTTGAGAAAAAGTATTTGCAATTAAGAAGTCGTTGGTCTTGCAAAATTCTGTCATGCGATCTCTGTCATCGTTTCTATCACCAAGGCCATATTTTCCAATTACTGATCCTTCTTTGTTTCCAACTTTCTCATTCCAATCACCAGTAATTATAAATGCATCTTGATTGGGTGTTTGATCAATTTCAGACTGCAGAAGTTGGTAAAAGTCTTCAATTTCTTCATCTTTGGCCTTAGTGGTTGGTGCATAAATTTGAATAATAGTCCTATTAACTGTTCTTCCTTGTAGGTGTATGAATATTATCCTATCACTGAGAGCATTGTACTTCAGGACAGATCTTGAAATGTTCTCTTTGACAATGAACTCGATGCCATTTTTCTTCAATTTGTCATTTCCAGCATAGTAGACTATATGATTGTCTGATTCAAAATGGCCTATACCCAGTTCATTTTAGCTCACTAATGCCTAGGATGTTGATCTTCAAGCATTCCATTTCATTTTTGACATCTTCCCGTTTTCCTAGATTCATACTTTGTACATTCCACGTCCCAATTATTAATGGATATTTGCAGCTATTTCTTCTCATTTTGGGTTATGCTACATCAGCAAATGAAAAGCCTGAAAGCTTGACTCCAACCACGTCATTAAGGTTGACTCTACTTTGAAGAGGCAGCTCTTCCCCAGTCCTATTTTGAGTGCCTTCCAATCTGAGGGACTCAATTTCCTGCACTATACCAGACAATGTTTCGCTGCTATTTATTAGGTTTTCGCTGGTTAATATTTTCAGAAGTAGACTGCCAAGTCTGCCTCCCTAGTCTGTCTAGTCTGGAAGCTCAGCTGAAACCTGTCCACCAAGGGTTACCCTGCTGGTATTTGAAGTACCGGTGGCACAAGCTTCCCGCATCACAGCAACACGCAAGCCACCACAGTACAAAAAACTGACAGATGTGTGGGGACAAATAAAATAACATCTCAAAAATCAATCAATAGATAATATTTAATTAATTAACTATCTAAAATAACTCTAATACTTTTTTCCCATCATTTTCGGTTGTCTATCTTTGATCGCCTCTTTATATGACCACAATTTTTACAATATTTTCTATAGATGGAATGGAAAAATAATTCATCTGCCCTCCAGCATAGCAGATAAAAATATACTTTAAATTAATGCTAGTTCAGAAAGCTTTCTTTCGGCTTCACAACTCATGGCTGTTAATGTAATGCCAAGATGCCCCCTTGTTGGGATGAATAAAACATGTAACTTTAAAAACAGACATACATAGAGTTTGTGATATTGCAATAGGTTGTGTCCAAGAATCACAGGAATTCTATAAATTCCATTTTGTATAGTTCACACCAGAAAAGATAAAAAAAACTGTAGTGCATTTATAATTAATTGCACATGCTCCAATAGAGTATGCTCCTGACAGAAGAGAACTTCTCTTTTAACTAAGCATCCTCCCTTAATTTTACACGTTTGGTATTTGGAAAAATTATCTCAGACCAGTTTCTGGCTCCATAAGTTTCAAACCTTGTTTGTTCTCCACCACCTATATACTTCTAGTGCCAATTACCCTAGAGCAAGTTCATATAGTGATACAATCTCTGGTTCTATACCTTCATATCACTGCTCTAGGTGAGTTTTCATAAAGTGTTCTTAGAAGCCATTTCTACACCAAGACATCTAGGAATAACTTAATTATAAATGAAACTGAACATCACAAAAATTTATTCCGCTAAACCAAGGTTTCTCAACCTTGGCACTACTGACATTTTCGGTTGGATAATTCTTTGCTGGGGGTGAGTGGCATCCTGCGAATTTTCAGATGTTTGGCAGCCTCCTTTGCCTCTATTCACAAGTTGCCAGTAGCACTACCAATCCATTCCCACTCCAATTGTCACAACCAAATTGTCTCCAGACATTGTTAAATGTCTCCTGGGATTCAAAGTCACACCAAGTTGAGAACCACTGCACTGGACAAAACCAAGTGTATTCCTAACTCATTAACTGAGTACAGATAGTCCTCGACTTATGATGTATTGGAGTTACTGCAAACCACACTCACAACTGTCTTTTTTTGTGGCACAGTGGTTAGGAGCTACGGCTGCTAACCTAAAAGGTCGGCAGTTCGAATCCACCAGCTGTTCCTTGGAAACCCTATGGGGGCAGTTCTACTCTGCCCTACAGGGTCCTTATGAGTTAGAATTGACTCAATGACATGTCTGCCTCACAGTAGGTCCAGTGGGTTCCCAAACCCATCCTGTAGTGATTTCCCCAGTTCCAGAATGCATAATTGGAATAGATATACTCAGCAACTGTCAGAAAGCCCACAGTGGATCCCTGACAAATGGAGTAAGGGTTACTATGGTAGAAAAAGCCAAGTGGAAGCCATTAGAACTGCCCCTACGTAGGAAAATAGTAAACCAAAGGAATACTGCATTCCTGGAGGGATTGCAGAGATTACTAACACCATCAAGGACTTGAAGGATGCAGGGGTGGTGATTCCCACCACATCCCCATTCAACTTGCCTATTTGGCCTGTGCAAAAAACAGATGGCTCTTGGAGAATGCCAGTAGATTATCGAAAACTTAACCAGGTGGTGACTCCAATTGCAGCTGCTGTTCCAGATGTGGTTTCATTGCTTGAGTAAATTAATATATCTCCTGGTACCTGGTATGCAGCTATTGATCTAACTAATGCCTTTTCCTCTATACCTGTTTCGAAGGACCATCAGAAGCAGTTTGCCTTCAGCTGACAAGGCCAGCAATACACTTTCACTTGCCTACCTCAGAGCTACATCAACTCTTCAGCCCTATGTCATAATTTGGTCCACAGGGACCTTGATTGCCTTTCCCTTCCATAAGACGTCACACTGGTCCATTACATTGCTGATATTATGCTGATTGGACCTAGTAAGGAAGTGTCAATGACTCTGGACTTATTGGTAAAACATTTGCCTGCTAGAGTGTGGGAAATGAATCCTACAAAAATTCAGGCACCTTCCAGCTCAGTGAAATTTCTAGGGGTCCAATGGTGTGGGACATGTTTGAGATATTCCTTCTAAATTAAAGGATAAGTTATTGCATCTGGCTGCTCCCACAACTGAAAAGGAGGCACAATGCTTAGTGGGCCTCTTTGGATTTTGGAGGCAACATATTCTTCATTTGGATGTGTTACTCTGGCCTACTTATCAAGTGACTCACAAAGCTGCTAGTTTTGAGTGGGGCCCAGATCAAGAGAAGGCTCTGCAACAGGTTCAGGCTGCTGTGCAAGCCGCTGTGCCACTTGGGCCATATGATCTGGCTAATCCAGTGGTGCTTGAATTGTCAGTGGCAGGTAGAGATGCTGTTTGGAGTCTTTGGCAGGCCCCTATTGGTGAATCACAGTGAAGACCCTTAAGATTTTGGAGCAAAGCCCTGCCATCCCCTGCAGATAACTACTCTCCTTTTGAGAAACAGCTTTTGTCTTGTTACTGGGCCTTAATAGAGATTGAATGCTTAATCATGGGATACTAAGTCACCATGTGACCTGAACTGCCCATCATGAACTGGGTGTTATCTGACCCACAGAGTCATAAAGTTGGATGTGCACAGCAGCACTCCATCATTAAATGGAAGTGGTGTATATGAGATCGGGCCCAAGCAGGACGTGAAGGCACAAGTAAGTTGCATGAGGGAGTGGCCCAAATGCCCATTGTCTCTACTCCTGTCACATTACTTTCCATCTCCCAGTCTGCACCTATGTCCTCATGGGGAGTTCCTTATGATCAGTTGACTGAAGAAGAGAAAACTCATGCCTGCTTTACAGATGGTTCTGTGTGATACGTAGGCACCACTCAAAAGTGGACAGTGGTAGCACTACGACCTCTTTCTGGGACCTCCCTGAAGGACAGTGGTGAAGGGAAATCCTCCCAATGGACAGAACTTCGAGCAGTGCACCTGGATGTTCACTTTGCTTGGAAGAAGAAATGGTCAGATGTGTGATTATATACTGATTCATGGGCTGTGGCCAATGGTTTGGCTGGATGGTCAGGGACTTGGAAGGAACGTGATTGGAAAATTGGTGACAAGGAGGTATGGGGAAGAGGTATGTGGATAGACTTCTCTGAATGGGCCAAAGAAGTGAAGATATTTGTGTCACATGTGAATGCTCACCAAAGGGTGACCTCAGCAGAGGAGGATTTTAACAATCAAGTGGATAGGATGACTCGTTCTGTGGAAACCACTCATATTCTTTCCCCAGCTACTCCTGTCATTGCTCAATGGGCTTATGAACAAAGTGGCCATGGTGGCAGGGATGTAGGTTATGCATGGGCTCAGCAACATGGACTTCCACTCACCAAAGCCGAATTGGCTACAGCCACTGCTTGAGTGCCCAATCTGCCAGCAGCAGAGACCAACACTGAGTCCCCGATATGGGAACATCCCTTGAGGTGATCAGCCAGCAAGCTGGTGGCAAGTTGATTACATTGGACCACTTCCACCATGGAAAGGGCAGCATTTTGTTCTTTCTGGAATAAACACTTATTCTGGATAGTCCCTACACATAATGCTTCTGCCAAAACTACCTGCCTTATCCACCATCCTGGTATCCCACACAGCATTGGCTCGGATCAAGGGAGTCACTTCACAGCAAATGAAGTGCAGCAATAGGCCCATGCCATGGAATTCACTGGTTTTATCCGGTTCCCCATCATCCTGAAGCAGCTGGCTTGATAGAACGATGGATGGAATGGCCTTCTAAAGACACAATTATGGCGCCAGCTAGGTGGCAACACCTTGCAGGGTTGGGGCAATATTCTCCAGGAGGCTGTATATGCTTTAAACCAGTGTCCAATATATGGTGTTGTTTCTCTCATAGCTAGGATTCTTGGGTACAGGAATCAAGGGGTGGAAATGGGAGTGGCACCAGTCACTATTACCCCTAGTGACCCACTTGCAAGATTTTTGCTTCCTGTCCCGGTGACCTTATGCTCTGCAGGTCTAGAGGTCTTAGTTCCTAAGCAAGGAATGCTCCCACCTGGAGACACGTCACTGATTCCATTGAACTGGAAGCTAAGAATGCCACCTGGCCACTTTGGGCTCCTTATGTCTCTGGATCAACAGGCAAAGAAGGAAGTTACCATACTGGCTGGTGTGACTGATCCTGATTACCAAGAGGAAATTGGATTGATATTTCATAATGGAGGTAAAGAAGAGTATGCAGAAGCTCCCTTAGGTTGTCTCTTAGTACTACCGTGTCCTGTGATTAACGTCAGTCGAAACTACAGCAACCCAATTCAGATATGACTACTAATGACCCAGACCCCTCAGGAATGAAGGTTTGGGTCACCCCACCAGGCAAACAACCACGACCAGCTGAGGTGCTTGCTGAGGGCAAAGGGAATACAGAATGGGTGGTGGAAGAAGGTAGTTCTAAATACCAGTTACGGCCACGTGATCAGTTGCGGAAATGGGGACTGTAATTATTATGAGTATTTCTGCTTTGTATGTATGCATCAAATGTTTTCATTTCCTTCACTTATAAAATTTAAGATGTAAATGGGGCTAGTGTGTTTTCGATTGTACGCATGTTAGTTTTATCATGTTGGGTGCAGGTATGACTTTGTAATTGTCTTTATTCAGAGATTAAGTGTGGTTTGGGGAGATGTGTACAGGTGCTAAGTTGATAAGGGGTGGACCGTGATGGTTACAATTGTGTATCAACTTGGCTGGGCCATGATTCTCAGTGTTTTGGCAATTGTATAATGTTATGATCACTTCCCTGTTGAGATTTGATATGTGATCATTCTCATGATGGGATCTGCTGTGAGTAGCCAATTAGTCGGTAGGGAGTTTCCATGGGGGTGTGGCCTGCATCGAATATAAGCAGACATTCTGGCAAGGCTCGGCGGCATTTTGCTCATGCTGAATACTGCAGCTGGCTCCTGTTCGTCTGACCTCCGATTCTTGGGGCTTGAGCTAGCAGTTTACCTGCAATCTTGCCTGCCAATCTTGGGATTCATCGATCTTCACAGCTTGTGATCAAGAGCCTGCTCGCTGACCTGTTGAGCTTGGGTTCGCCAGCCCCTGAGGCTACACGAATTAGAAGTTTCTATCCTGATCCATGGACTTGGGACCTTCCAGCCTCTACAACTGCACAGGTCATTTCCTTGATATAAATCTCTCTATACATATTTATACACTTTACTGGTTTTGCTTCTCTAGAGAACCCAGCCTAAGACAGTGTTCATAAATAGCCTTTTTGAAGTTTCCTAACTTATGACAACTAACAACTAGCTCCACCATCCCCTCTTCTGCTGAATGTCACTAGGTCTCATTTTCTATACCTGAATGTGTCAGGCCCCTCCTCCCCTGCTGACCACGAAGCAAATCTTAGAGGTGATCTTAGGTTGTAACATCCAGAAAAGAAAGCCTATCCCAGACACTGGCTGCTATACACTTACCTCCTTCTTTCTAATAAATAGTAGCCTTGTTTTAAAATTCTGATTCCATGGGAGTATTTTATTCCCACCACAATTTGGTATAATTGGCAAAATCTTGAGTGAAATGAGCCCCAAGAATAGTAGAGGTGATCTATAGGATGTGGGCCATGTGCACATTTTAGGGCCCCTTGATGTCTTTCTTCCATATCTTCCTCTCTACCTCCCCTCTACTGCCTGGGGATGCTGTGGATAAGCTCCGTATCTGCATTGTTTGCAGTTCAGAAAGGCTTTGCCATTTTAGGAATGTGTCAGACAATTTGCCTGTCTCCTGTTTACTTCTCTATGTTATCCCTTTCTAATGGGATCCCGTCACCAAATAGGGTCTACTTTTTCCTCTTTAGCTAGATGGAGTTCTATGGGTGTCCGTCAGTTAAAGAATCAGAAAGTGAGCCCTGCCTCTGCTTGATTCATTTTAAATTCATCATGATCTCTCTTCCTGAGGATGCCAGGAAATATCATTATAAGAAATCAATTAGCTTTTACTACCTAACAAACCAACTCAAAAACTAGTGGCTTAAAATAACATTCATTCATTCAGTAAATACTTCATTAATTCGTTATTTCTCATTTATCTTGACTCTGTGGTTTCCAAGGTCAGGACTCTGGGCCCTTTCTCAGCTTGATGTTAACTCTTTACTCATTGTCTTACTTTTCCTTGAACCTATTAAAAAACTGCTGTATTTAAATTTTACCTAAACTCTACCCTTCCCTCAAACCCTATAATAACATTGTATTTTTCTTTGTTCCAGTAGATTTGAGTGTGCTGGTAGTTTTCCCAGATGGTTGCTGCTGAATCGGCCTTTCTCTGACGTATGCCAGGAAGTAGGGCTAAGAGTACTGTCCTCCCCAATCTCCCTCAAGGCCTTTGCAGTCAGTGCCCCTGAACTCTTCACCATACCTTCTTTTCCTATTCTCACATGCCCTGGACAAAAATTGTGTTCCTCTTCACAGAGGAGTTGAGGACCCTTGTTAGATTAAAATAATAATAATAATAATGGAAAGAGAGAAACATGACAATGATAAGTGGAAAAAATGGAGTATATTGCAAGATACTGTATACTTATAAATATTTTGTTAGCGATCATAAATTTATTTTTATTTAAAAAATATCAACTACTAGCATCAGAAAATAAAGATATGGCTAAGAAAAGGATAGATTTGAATAATTTGAAATTACTTTAACATGCATTTGAGTACACATGGTAATGGAACTATGACTATGAGGAGATGCTGAATATTAGTCTAAGACTAGTTGGTCTTGATCTCTTCGTAGATCTGATTTTCTTAACCATTCTTTTAGAGTTTACCTCTCTGATGTGCTTACTCTCTGACTTCATTATTCAACTCAGAAATAAACTCACGTATGTATTAAACTAACATAAATGTAAAATTGTTTTAATAATTTGAATGGAAATGTTTTATAAGCAGCAGTTTGGGATTGTGGCTCTACTTACCATATCTTTAGTAAATAACATGCACATTATACATTTTTTGCCAACCTAGGAAACCACGCCCCCACCCCCATGCATTATTTTCTTAAGCACGTTATGCCAATTTTTTTTTTTTTACATGTTGCTGACTTCAATTTCTATTTCTGATCACATGGAAACTTCACCTAAAGTAGGTATTGATTTTATATTACTTAGAATTTAAGCCAAAACTATTTACTGGTAGATCAAAAGTGATTTACAAAATTTAACTTTTGCAATTTCCTGATAAAATATCTTCCTCATTCTTGTGAATGGAGCACTGGGACTTCATGTTGATGGAGCAGTGGGACTCCATGACTGACGAAGAACTACAGAAGTAACATTTTTGGATTATTTTTATACACATAAGCAGGAGATTAAAGAAAATGAACAGAACGATATGATTTACTTGTAATATGGGAGGATGGGTGAATGAGGCTGAAATTCACTTCAGGAAATGTCATGGGACATGTGCAGTATATGCATGGCCACTCTATGCCAGAACTGTTTTATTTAATTTCATCATTTCCGTGCATTATATGCGTGGGCGCATTATTTGCGAAAAAATACGGTATACAATTTGTAACTGTAGACACCTATTTTTAGCTTACACACAATGCATTCTAGGAATTCAAGCAAAGAGCAAAACATCTTGATGCTTTCCATGTCATTCAAGATTGTAGTGGTTATGCCTTGAGCATAAAGAAAATAAAGGAAAAATATGAAGATCTGTAAAATACACAGTGGGCAGACTGTGGCTAAATAGATACAGAAAATACAGAGTTCTTTTTAATGAGAGTTGGATAGAGGAAACAGTATTTGCCATATTCTTGTTTCCAAAAACCTTTCTAATATGACAATAAATGAAATCTGATAACAAAGGTAAGTTTTCCTGCTGGAAGAGTTGTCCTAACTCTTCTGTTTAGCCACACTTGCATAAGTAGTTTCAATTTCTTTGGCTTCAGGACACGTGTGGGTAAATTCTTCACGGGCATAGGCATTGTGGAGATAGCGCCAGACTCCTGAGAATTCTGCTGGAATGTCAAAGTCACGGTATTTTTTGGCAGCAACCTTGAGTTTTGGAAGAAAGAAGAAAAATCAGTTGGTCATAAAAGGAACAAGTAATATGCATACTATGTAGAATCATGTTTCAAAAATTAAGATTAGTGAGGACATCTTATCTACTCAAAAAGTACTATAAAATAAACTACATTTCCTTAAAGAATCTTGGATTTACTACTTTAATGTTTTGTCTACCAATGTAGACAAAGCTTGCAATCATATGTTTATATCGATACTTTATTTAATTATGAATATATTTAGAGGAAGAGAACATAGAAAAGGAGCACATACCTTCCCCAGTAGACTAAGAGCTTATTTAGGGCCCTGGTTATGTCTAGTTTCTTTATGTATTTTCTATCAAGCATTGGGCCTGGGATAAAGTACTGTTCAATAAATATTTGTTAAATTAATGATTAAATCATTCTAATAATATTAATAGTCCATATTTTTATCATTTGTTATGATCTAGGTATAGTGCTAAGCATTTTACATGCTTTAATTTAGTTAATTCTCTCAACAATTCTGTTAAATAAGTAGAATTGTTATCCTGGTTTTACAGACAAGGCAGTGGAAAATACCGTCTGATTTAGAAAGAAACAAGAAGTTTTTATGCTTCCCAGAGGAGGACATTATGGATCTTTCCTCTGAGGAGCAAAAGGGAGATATACACTATTTATTGATGATGATGATGATGACGACAAAGACATCACATAACAACCTCACACTGGAAGGTCACTGGGCTTTGTGCTGGCAACTCACAAACCCCTCCCCAAACTATTCAATCTGCCTTATAAAAACTTACTTTAATAATGTTCAGTTTGGGTAACAAGTTGCAGTCAGCCAGTGTCAGCCGATCTCCATCCAAGAACAATCTTCTGGAAACCGTGAGTTCTTCAGCACTATCTGGATCAATTTCATCCAGAAGTGGGGTGTTTAAGTAGTCATCCAGACGCTTCAATTCTTTGAGCAGAGATTTTTCAAAATCTGAAGAGTGAAGTCTTGGGTCAATTATAAATGTTTTATCTTCATGAGTAAATAACATTCTCACTATGCTTTTCACACATTTAGACATCTCTAGCTATGCATGTTGCCTACACTGGCTCTTCAACATCTATTTAGAATGCTCAACTGACCACTGATGAGACAGAGTCAGATGTTTAATCAAATGGTGATTTAAAACCTTTTGGGGCTTTTCTTGGGAAGGTGCATTGGGAGGTGAGTCAAAGAAAGAAAGAAAAGTGATATATGTTAGTGTTTTACACGGAAGGCAGAAAGTGAGAGACTGATAGCTCTCATGACTCACTTTAGAGGATAGTAAACCTATTCAAGGATGTTTATGGGAGATGGTAGATGCTACAGTTTAAAGAACCTTAAAGGTAATATGCCAACGCTCTAATCGAGCTAAGTTGGTAATTTCCATATTGAATCTTGGGTTCTAAATCTAATAAAACTTCATGCAAGGGAATTTCAGAGGAGAGAACCAAGAGGAAGAGAGTAGGCTGTTCCCCAACATATACATATCTTCGGGAAAATCCATTTTAGCTAAGTGAGAATGTGAGAGTGAACACGGGAGTGAGAGAAATAGACTTAAAGAAAGGTGTCTTACTCTTATTTGCTTCCTTTTGCGTGTTCTTAATGTACGCAGAAAACTTGGCAAAGAGATTACTGCCCACATCAAAGGACTCCTTGTACTTGGGGCTCAGGTGAGGATACCTTAAAAAGAAACACCACTGAACTATCATTCACACATACATAACAAGGCAGAGATGTGGTGTCTATAGAGAGAAGATCGGGAAATGTAGCTTGCACTATACTGAGAATGGAGACTTTAGAAAATTTTACTGGAAGCTGCAGGTCCTGAGAAATCTCTCATTAGAATATACAGTTTTTTTCCCAATCTCAGAATACTTTATAAAATTCACTGACAAATCACTTGTCTAGAAATCAAAGCTCATTTATCTGTAGAAACAGTGCTTTAAATGGTAATTAGGTTCCCATACGTGCTCCTAAAAGCCTATTTGGCAGAAGATATGGTGGTAATACTATACATTTTCAAAGATAAGTAGTAGAAAAAAAATACAATTTCAAATATTTTAACTTACAAAATGAATGAAGTGAGGATGAAGAGGATGGAGAGGCTAGAAAAAGACAAGTAATGTCTCCATATATCAAAGTGAGGAGGGAACTAAGGGAATTCTATCACCAATTACCTGCCAATAAATTTAAAACTTAGAAGAAAATTGTCAATTATCCTAAAATGTATATTGCTAAACAAAACTAACTCAAGAATAATAAATCTCAATAGACATATAATCATCAAAGAAATAGGGTATATAGTTTAAAATACATTCACTGGGACAAAAATAGAAAGCATCAAGACCAGATTTCTTTTACAGGCAATTTCCCAAACCATTAAGGAAAAGAAATCCCCATCTTACACAACTAGTTCCACAGAAGATAAAAAAAGAATATTCCCTGATTCATTTTAAGAGGCTCTTATTAACTTGATACCCAAACTAGATAAAAGCAACATTAGAAAGAAAAAATATAAGCCAATATTCCATATGAACATAGATGGAAAACTCCTAAATAAATATTAGCAACCAAATTCAGCAATATACAAAAATTTAACACCAAATGACCAAGATGTCCCCCCCTTAGGAATACAAAGTTCATATAGCATAATAAAATCAAATAATGTAATTCATGGCATTAATAAATTAAAGAAGAAAAACCATATAATCATGAATATATGCAGAAAAAAGTGTTCAATAAAAATCAATTCCTATTCATTAAAAAAACCACTAACAAATGCGGAGTGGTCAATCATCCTCAACACCTCTCTTTCTCTCCAACCAAACATTCTATCCATCTCCTGCCAGCTTACCTTTCAAAATGTGCCCACAATCTGTTCACTTCCCACCACCGCCACTGTCCCTTGCCCTAGTCTAAAGCTACCACCATCTCTACCCTGTATCACTGCAACAGCCTCCTGACTGATCTCCCTACTTTCACTCTTATTCCCTTACAGTCTATTCTCCACCCAGAAGTCAGTGATGTCTCAATACCCACCAATGGGTCCATCTCACTCAGGGTCAAAGTCTAAGTCCTTACATGGTCTACAAAGACCCACGTGATCTGACTGCAGCTCCTACTACTCCCTTACTCACTACATTTGTGACACTGGCTTCCTTGTTGTTCTTCAAACAGGCCGGGGTAGCTCCTGCCTGAGAGCCTTAGCGCTTGGTCTTCCCTTAGATGGAGTGATTTCCCTATATAACTACATATCCTGTTCCCAGTCTATTTTCCAGGTCTTTTTTTTTTTTTTTTCTGATATCACCTCCTCAGTGAAGCCTTTCCCTGGCCACCCTAGGTAACATTGCAACCTCTCCCCTATATCTAACACTCACTAACTCCTTTCCTTACTTTATTTTTTCTCTTTTATCATTTATCATCATTTAACATGCTTTCTATTTCCCATCTCTCTCTCTACTAGAATGTAAGCTCTACCAGAGCTGAGAGTTTTTGCCTGTTTCATTCACTGATATGTTCCAAGTACCTAGAATAATACCTGACATACAGTAAATATTCACTAAATATTTGAAGGATTAAACAAATCTATTAATTAACTTTCTTAAAAGATATTCATCAAGAACTTACAGCAAGCATCATGTTAAATGGTGAAATTTAGAAATGCTCTCTTTAAAATCAGTAAAGGAAAAGGATAATCAATATCATCACGACTGTTCTTCAACATTACACTGAATGTCCTAACCAGTAAGAGAAGAAAAGACAGTTTAAGTTGTGAAATACTAAAGCCATTTACATTAAAACTATGAACAAGAAAGAGATGCAAATAATTTCGACTATTATTTGGTATTGTTTTTGAGATTCAAGCAAGTGGAGGAAGGGAGTAACCGAAAATAATCAGTGTAATTAGCGGGAGAGAAACAATAATATGATGGAATACCTAGAAAACTCAAGAAAGTATAAGAAAAACATTACCAGGATTAATGAGCTATTTTGGTATGCTGGCTAAATACAAGTAAAAAAATTTTTTTTAAAGTTTTTTTTATATGCTATCAATAATCACAACTTGTCTGGTTTTTGGTCATTAGTGTTCAATGCGCCAAATCTATTCTTGAAATGGTCTCTAAATTCAGGTGGGATATAGTCTCGTTTGTACTTTGCCTCTCATGGACTTGTTTTAATTTTCTTCAACTTCAACTTGAACTTGCATATGAGCAATTGATGGTCTGTTCCACAGCTGGGCCCTGGCCTTGTTCTGACTGATGATATTGAGCTTTTCCATTATCTCTTTCAACAGATGTTGTTGATTTGATTCCTGTGTATTCCATCTGGCGAGGTCCACGTGTATACTTGCCAGTTACGTTGTTGAAAAAAGGTATTTGCAATGAAGCATTCGTTGGTCTTGCAAAATTCTATCATGCGATCTCTGGCGTCGTTTCTATCACCAAGGCCATACTTTCCAACTACTGATCCTTCGTTTCCAACTTTTGAATTCCAATCACCAGTAATGACCAATGCATCCTGATTGCATATTTGATCAATTTCAGACTGCAGAAGTTGGTAAAAATCTTCAGTTTCTTCATCTTTTGCATTAGTGGTTGGTGCATGTCATGGATTGAATTGTGTCCCCCAAAAATATCTGTCAACTTGGCTGGGTCATGATTCCCAGTATTGTATGACTGTGTACCATTTTGTAATCTGATGTGATTTCCTTATGTGTTGTAAATTCTACCACTATGATGTAATAATATGGATTAGCGGCAGTTATACTGATGGGGTCTACAAGATTAGGTAGTGTCTTAAGCCAATCTCTTTAGAGATGTAAAAGAGAGAAGTGAGCAGAGACACATGGGAACCTCATACCACCAAGGAAGCAGTGCCGGGAGTAGAGCACGTCCTTTGGACCTGAGGTTCCTGTGCTGAGATGCTCCCAGACCAAGGAAAGACTGATGACAAGGACCTTCCTCCACAGCCGACAGAGAAAGACTTCCTCTGGAGCTGAAGCCCTGAATTTGGGCTTGTAACCTACTAGACTGTGAGAGAATAAATTTCTCTTTGTTGAAGCCATCCACTTGTGGTATTTCTGTTATAGCAGCACTAGATGACTAAGACAGTGCATAAATTTAAATAATAGTCATATCAACTGGTTTTCCTTGTAGGTGTATGGATATTATCCTATCACTGACAGCGTTGTACTTCAGGATAAATCTTGAAGTGTTCTTTTTGACAATGAATGCAACCTCATTCCTCTTCAATTTGTCATTCCTGACATAGTAGACCATATGATCGCCTGATTCAAAATGGCCACTACCAGTCCATTTTAGCTCACTAATGCCTTGCTTGCTGAAAGTGAAGAGGACTTGAAGCACTTACCGGTGAAGATCAAAGACCACAGACTTCAGTATGGATTACAATCCAACATAAAGAAAACGAAAATCCTCACAACTGGACCAATAAGCCACATCATGATAAACGGAGAAAAGATTGAAGTTGTCAAGGATTTCATTTTACTTGGATCCACAATCAACACCCATGGAAGCAGCAGTCAGGAAATCAAAAGATGCATTGCATCGGGCTAATCTGTCTCAAAAGACCTCTTTAAACTGTTGAAAAGCAAAGATGTCACCTTGAAGACTAAGGTGCACCCGACCCAAGCCATGGTATTTTCAATCACATTATATGCAGTGAAAGCTGGACAATGAATAAGGAAGACCGAAGAAGAATTGACGCCTTTGAATTGTGGTGTTGGTGAAGAATGTTGAATATACCATGGATTGCCAAAAAAACGACTAAATGTGTCTTGGAAGAAGTACAACCAGAATGCTCCTTAGGAAGGATGGCGAGACTACGTCTTACATACTTTGGACATGTTGTCATGAGGGATCAGTCCCTGGAGAAGGACATCATGCTTGGCAGAGGGTCAGTGAAAAAGAGGAAGACCCTCAACGAGATGGACTGACACAGTGGCTGCAACAATGGCCTCAAGCATAACAATGATTGTGAGCATGGCGCAGGACCGGGCAGTGTTTCATTCTGTGGTGCATAGGGTCACTATGAGTTGGAACCAACTTGACGGCACCTAACAACAACAACAACAATGCCTAGGATATCAATGCTTATATTTTTTTTTAAATTTTTGATGATTTCCAGTTTTCCTAGATTCATACTTCATGCATCCCACATTCCTATTATTAATGTATGTTTGCAGCTGTTTCTTCTCATTTTGAGTCATGCCACCTCAGGAAATGAAGGTCCCAAAAGCTTGACTTCATCCATGTCATTAAGGTCAACTCTACTTTGAGGAGGCAGCTCTTCCCCAGTCGTATTTTGAGTGCCTTCAACCTGAGGGGCTCATATTCTGGTGCTATATCATACAATGTTTGGCTGCTATTAATAAGGTTTTCACTGTCTAATTATTTCAGAAGTAGACCTCCAGTTTCTTCTTCCTAGTCTGTCTTAGTCTGGAAGTTCAGCTGAAGCCTGTCCACCATGGGTGACACTGCTGATATTTGAAATACCGGTGGCATAGCTTCCAGCATCCCAGCAGCACACAAGCCACCACAGTATGACAAACTGACACACTTGTGGGGTCTCAATTTAGAGACCATCTCAGGAATAGATTTGACATCTTGAACGATAATGACTGAAGACTAGACGAGCTGTGGAATGACATCAAAGACATCATACATGAAGAAAGCAAAGAGGTCATTAAAAAGACAGGAAAAGAAAGAAAAGACCAAAATAGATGTCAGAAGAGACTCTGAAACTTGCTCTTAAATGTGGAGTAGCTAAAGCAAAAGGAAAAAATGATGAAGTAAAAGAGCTGAACAGAAGATTTCAAAGACAGCTCAAAAAGACAAAGTAAAGTATTAATGATGAAATGTGCAAAGATCTGGAGTTAGAAAACCAAAAAGGAAGAACACGCTTGGCATTGCTCAAGTTGAAAGAACTGAAGGAAAAATTCAAGCCTTGCTTTGCAATATTGAAGAATTCTATGGGGAAAATATTAAATGATGCAGGAAGCATTAAAGGAAGATGGAAGGAATACACAGAGTCATTGTACCAAAAAGAATTGGTTGACGTTCAGCCATTTCAGGAGGTAACATATGACAAAGAACCTATGGTACTGAAGGAAGAAGTCCAAGCTGCACTGAAGGCATTGACGAAAAACAAGGCTCCAGAAATTGATGGAAAACCTATTGAGATGTTTCAACAAATGGATGCAGTGCTGGAAGTGTTCACTTTTCTATGCCAAGAAATTTGGAAGACAGCTACCTGGCCAACCCACTGGAAGAGATCCATATTTGTTCCCATTCCAAAGAAAGGTGATCTAACTGAGGAAATTATTGAACAATATCATTAATATCATAAACAAGTAAAATTTTGCTGAACATCATTCAAAATCAGTTGCAGCAGTACATCGACAGAGAACTACCAGAAATTCAAGCCAAATTCAGAAGAGGGCATGGAACAAGAAATATCATTGCTGATGTCAGATGGATCCAGGCTGAAAACAGAGAATACCAGAAAGATGCTTACCTGTATTTTATTGACTCTGCAAAGGCATTTCACTGTGTGATCATAACAAATTATGGATAACATTGCAAAGAATGGGAATTCCAGAACACTTAATTGTACTCATGCAGAACTTTTCTACAGATTTTCTATTTGATTCCTTTTTATAATTTCTATTTCCTTACTGATATTCTCTATTTGGTGAGACATTGCTCTCCTGGTTTCCTTTACTTATTTGTCCATGGTTTCCTTTATCTATTTGAGTATATTTAAAATAGTTGATTTAAAGTGTTTGTCTAGTAAGTGCAATGTCTGGGCTTCCTCAGGAATAGTTTGTTAATTTCTTTTCTTTCCCTAAAGGGCCATAATTTCTTGCTTCTTTGCATATCTTGTAAATTTTTGTTGAAAACTGGACACTTTGCATATTATAATGTGTGCTGGAAAATAGATTCTTCTCCTCCCCAGGGTTTGTTGTTACTTGTTGTGGTGGTTATTTATTTGGTTAGTTACTTTTCTAAACTAAATTTGTGCAATCTGTATTCTTTGTTATGTGTGGCCACTGAAGTCTCTGTTTCATTAGCTTAGTAGTCTACTAGTGATTTGACAGATATTTCCTTAACTGCTTGGATCTAAAAAGAGAAACAAGAAAAAACAAAAAAACAACTCTCCCTGTCTTTGCAGATTTGCTCTGTGTTGGAGCCCTCCTTCAACACTTAGCCTTGCAGTTTACAACTCTGACATAGCCTTTACTTCCTGCTCGTACAGAATCTGTAGGACTGCTAGAGGTGAGAGCATAGAGTCTTTTCAGTTCTTTTCAAGCATGTGTCCAGCCCTGGGCATGTGTGTGGCCTTTTAGATTCTCCAGAATACATGGGAGCCCTTATTATTCCAAGTATCTCCTTCCCCAGCCTCTTCCTTCTCATGATTTTTGGTCTGTCTTTTTCTTGCCCAACTGTTATTTCTTGCTGTATGTGGCAGTGGGTAATACATATGCCTTTAAATGCTTTCAACAAATGCCACCTAGGAAGCTGCCTCAGCCCTGCAGAAGCTCCAAGGCAGACAAAACAAAGGCAAGCCTGTGAGCCAATTCTTCAGGGAGGCACCAAAACCCCCTGCCCCACACTCCAAACCCGTTGCCTTCGAGTTGATTCTGACTCATAGCGATCCTATAGTGACCCTATGGGACAGAGTAGAACTGCCCCATAAGGTTTCCAAGGAGCAGCTAGTGGATTCGAACTGCCGACATTTTGGTTAGCAGCCATAGCTCTTAACCACTGCGCCACCAGGGCTCCGCCAGATAGGTCAAAACACACAACCACAATTATTTGAGAATAATGTCCATATTTCTCCCTCTGGTACCAGCAAGCTGTATCCAGAATGTGGACTGCCATCTTCAAGGCCGTTGCTGAGCTGAGGAGTAGGGGATGGCAACTGAGCTCTCTCACTGAAATTCAGGTATTTATTTCTTTATTAAAGTACTCCCCTAGCTGTTGTAAGTTTTTTATTTATTGGATTCTAAAGTTAAAAGTTGATTCTAATTTTTTTTCCAGTTTATTCATTGCATTTTTTGGATGGACAGTTTTGGCTCTCTCTACTCCACCATTTTCACTTATGTGTATCTCTAATAGGTTTTTAAATTTAAATTTATTTTTTTTATTGTCTCACAGTTCTAGAGGCTAGAAGTCCCAAATCAAGGTATCAGTCATGTTGACTCCTTCTGAAGGCTCTGAGAGAGAAACTGTTCCCTGCTCTCAGCTTCTGGTGGCTCCCAGAAAATTTTGCTTTCCTTGGCTTGTGGATGCATCTTTACATGATGTCTTTCCCCTATGTCTGTTCTTTTTTATAACACACCACTCAGATGGGATTAGGACTCACCCTACTGTATTATGACACCCTGTGAGCCCTAAGTAGTTGTAAGGAGATGGCAGCCCATAGCCACTGAAGAGTGGGCATCTCTCCCTTCTCCAAGCTGCCACAGTGTGCTTACAAACAAGCCCTGGTTCCACTTCTGAAGGGTGATATTTTGGCAGGTACAAACTGTGTATCTGTCTGTCTCTCCCTCCCTTTCTGTTTTCTTACTTAAAAAATATTAGTGTTGTGATATACATATATATATATATATATATATATATATATAAAACAAAACATTTGCCATTTTAACCATTTTTACATGTACAATTCAGTGACATTGATTATGGTCACCATGTTGTTCAACCATTACCATTATCTGATACCAAAGTTTTCATCACCCTTAACATAAACTCAGTACCCCTTAACAATATCTCCCTATTTCCCCCCTCACCTGCCTCTGCTAACGACTAATAAACTTTGGGCTCTATACATTTGCCTATTCTGAATATTTCATATTAAATGGGATCATACAGGAGCCCTGGTTGCCCAATGATTAAGAGCTCAGCTACGAACCAAAAAGTCAGCAGTTCAAATTCACCAGCCACTCCTAGGAAACCCTATGGGGGCAGTTCTACTCTGTCTTATACAGTTGCTATGAGTTGGAATTGACTAAACAGCAATGGGTTTTTGGGATCATACAATATTTGTCCTTTTGGGTCTGACTTATTTCACTCAATATCTTTTCAAGGTTCATCCATGTCGTAGCATATATCAGAACTTCATTTCTCTCTACAGCTGAATAATATTTCACTGTATGTATATACCATATTTTATTTATCCATTCTTCCAACCCGTGGACATTTGCGTTGTTTCCACCTTTTGGCTATTGTGAATAATGCTGCAATGAACACTGGTGTACAAGCATCTGTTTGAGTCCCTGCTTTTAATTCTTTTGGATATATACCTAAGAGTGGAATTGCTGGATCACATGCTAGTTCTATGTTTAACTTTTTGAGGAACTACTATACTCTTTTCCACAGCGGCTGCATCATTTTACAATCCCACTAACAATGGATGAGGGTTACAGTTTCCCCACATCCTTTCCAACACTTGTCAATTTCCATTTTTCTGATAATAGCTATCCTAGTGGGGGCAAAGTGGTATCTCATTGTAGTTTTGATTTGCATTTCCCTAATGATTAATGATATTGAGCATCTTTTCTTGTGCTTATTGGCCATTTGTATATATTCTTGGGAGAAATGTTTATTCAAGTCCTTCGCCCATTAAATTTTTTTTAAATTTTGTTTAGCATCTAATAGGTTTTTAAAAATTAGACGAAACAAAGTTCATATGGAAAGGCCCCCATATCTAGCAATATGGCAAACTAAACACCATTCTGAGGGCCTTACAAAAATAATTTTTTTGGTGTTTGTAACCAAGAGGAGAATGTTAACTGTTATAGACCAGTGATTGTTGTGTGTTATCCAATCTTCCCTTTTAAAAATAGGAGTTTTTATTCCAGTTATCTAATTCCTAATCCACCATTGAATATTGAATGTGTCAAGGAGTGGGTGGAGATAGCTCATCTTTTAATTCATTTGATTGCTAGACCATTAGTATCTAATGGAGACATTGAACCTAACCAAAAGATCCTTGACTTTGAACTAGATGCGGTAACTGTATGGGACTTGGAAGTTATCTCCCTTCGGAGTAAGTGTTTTCCACGTAGGGAGAGAAGGATGCACACATTTATTTGGATGATCAGAGGGGGAAATTAACACTAGTATGTACCACTTTACCTTTCTTTTTTATTAACTGAACCCTGATTTTGTTAGGGACGGCAAGATACCTGGATATAAACTACATTTCATAGATCCTCTTATTACTTAGATATGACTACCATATTTTCACACAAATAACATGTGCCTTCTGCATTTGTTTGCTGGCAGCGACCTCCCCCCCTCATGAGGCACCCTCACAAGTGCTACTATTGTAACCGACAGGGTTAAACTGTTCCCCCTCGTCCCATCACACCCAGGGTCTGTGAGTTCCTAATAAGGCATTCTGTGTAGTAGCTTAAGGTCGTATTACTGCTTCTGTGCTCAAGACTGCTTCACTAATTGCCCCCCCATTTGAACATGAGCAATAAGCCACAAAGTTGTCCTTAGATAAACTTCATGTGTCATACCCCCAAAAAACACATGCCCCCTAGCCACCATACTGCACCCCCTGCACCCCCATTCATGTTAATTAATTCCTGGAATTGTCTGCTTATTCCCAGAAATTTCATAAATTATGCATAAGTTCCCTGTCTTGAACCCTATAACTGCCCTAGAATCCTCAATCTCAGGGAGCTTGATTTGAGACTAAGTCTCCCAGCTCCTTGCTTGACCGGCTTGCAATAAAGTCTACTTTCTCTTTTTCAAAGGCCTGGTGTCTCTCAATTGACTCGAGGGGTCGCACCAGGCAGGACCAACCCTCATTGGGTTATAAATTCTGGCGACCCAGATGGGACCTTTATTCTCCTTCTAACTTTGCTGCCCAGCTCCTGGGAGCGCTTCTGGCCCTCAGCGTGGACCAGCTAATTTTTCTGGGAGGCGATGGCAAAACTGACCTTCACAGCTGGAGCTTTGCCTGGACCCATGGTGACCCGCTTTTTTGAGATTGAGAAACAGATGCTGGGTAAGGATACTGATCCGGTGAGTACTGTGCAAACGTTGTCACAAGTACCTAAGGGCTTCTGAGGGGGTGAGTGACTTAAGAGCCGGGGACGAGCCCAAGAGGACTGCTGTTTCTGTCAGAATCTGGTGGTTGAGGGCTATATTGCTCGAGTCATAAGAAATCCCTGTTGCACTTTGGTTGTTGTGGTTCTAGTACTCCTGGTTTTTCTGGTTTTAGCCTAGATCCTCATTTTGGCCTAGGCTCAAGTATGGGGAACGCACAAGATATACCAAAGTGCAGCCCCTTGGGATGCATCCTAGCTAATTGGGATTTTTTTAGTTACAATTCTATGAAAAAAGATAAGATGAAATTTTTCTGCAACGTTGCATGGCCACAATATCAACTGGCTGATGGGGAAAGTTGGCCTCAAAATGGTTCCCTAAATGACAATACTGTTCTCCAGTTAGATTTGTTTTGCACTCAGGAAGGTAAATGGGATGAGAAAATGTATGTTGATGCCTTTATGTCCTTGTATAACAATAGAAACATTCAAAAGTAATGTAAAATTATGGTTCAAACTGAGGTAAAGAGATAAAAGGTCTTTGATTCTCTATGGGAAGATGATTTGCCCCCTCTTCCTCTGATGTCAGCCCTATCGTTGTATCTGCCAGAACCGTCTGGGCCGGCAGAGCCAACCTCAGAAATGGCTTCCCTGCAGCACATGTGAAGTGGTGCTACTTTCAGATGATGGACTTCCCTACCCTAAACAAGGCAACAGGGCATTATCCACTAACACAAATTCCTACTGGACAGGAAGAAAATAGAACTCCAGGATTAGTCTGGGTACACACTCCATTCTCTACATCTGATTCGTTCAATTGGAAAAACAATCTCCCTCCTTATCAAGAGGACCCAAAACATATGGCAGATCTTTTTATTTCCATCTTCCCCACCCATCGCCCTACCTGGGCTGACTGTCAGTCACTCTTGAATATTCTTTTGAGCCCAGAGGAGCGAGATTAGTCTTATGAAAAGCCAGGGAAGAAGTGGAGCACATCCATCAGTCCAACAACCCTATTCAACAAGCTCCTGATTTAGCAATATCTTCTTCTGAGCCTAGCCGGAACCCTAATGATCCTCTGGGAAATGGCAGGCTCAACCATTTTCAGACTTATCTTACTGTGAGGTTGAAACGAGGTGCTCCAAAACAAAAAAAATTAAATAAGCTCTATGAGGTCCGTCAAGGACTGACTGAGGGTCCATCTACGTTCCTTGAAAGAATTTTCGCTGCATTTCGACAATATACAGATGTAGACCCAGAAAATCCAGAGAACGCAAAAATGATAAATATGGTATTTATTTGGCAAAGTGCACTGGACATTAGAAAGAAGTGACGAAAAGCCAAGGGGAGTCTAGGTATGAGCCTAGCACAATTAGTTGAAGTAGCCTTTAAAGTGTTTACCAACAGAGGCTAGGTCCAGGAAAAGAAAGAAATCCATAAATTCAAACAGCAAGCAGCTTTCCTCACGGCCACTCTGGCTTGCTGGCCTTTCAAACCAGGCCAACATAACCATCTGAAGGGGCAACTGCCCTGGGCGTTGTCAAGGAGCCTCCCCCAACTAGGTAAAAATCAGCATGCTTACTGTAAACAAGAGGGGCACTGGAAGAAGGAATGTCAGAACCAGAAACTCAGCCGAAGCCCAGCTGCCCCTGAGATGCTTCAATCTGCCCAGCCCAAAGATTCAGACTGAGGAGGACCAGGGGCATCCACCCACCTCCAAGCTTTATCCGCCGAGCCCCTGGTTACATTAAAGCTGGGAAATAACCTTGTAGGTTTTCTTGTTGATACAGGAGCAACCTATTCTGTTTTGAATCACCTGAAAGGATCACTTTCTCCCCAAACTACACAAGTAATCAGGGTAACAGGAAAGCCTTCTACAAGACCTTTTCTGCAGCCTATGGAGTGCCAGGTAGGAGAAACCTCCCTGACTTATAGCTTCCTATACATGCCAGAATGTTCTATCCCATTGCTCAGATGGGACCTGTTATTAAAACTAAATGCTCAGATCAGCTTTTCAGAAGGAAAACTGAGCCTGCAGGTCCTGCCTGAAAACAGATGGAAGCTCCAGGCCTCCCTATTAGCTTTATCCCCCAGCCCAACATATTTCTTCTCTGAAATACTGAAAGAAATTATAAATGCTGTTAACCCACTAGTATGGGCTAAAGGGGATCCAGGCTGAGCTCAAAATGCAGATCTGGTCCAAGTAAAGCTTAAATCTGGAACAATACCCCCTCATCTTAAACAATACCCTTTTAAGTTAGAAGTTAGGCTCAGTCTACAAACCCAGATTAAAAGACTTCTACAAGCAGGGCTCATCCACCCGTGTAAATCTGCTTTCAACACTCCAGTGCTCCCAGTAAAGAAGCCAAAAACAGGAGAATATCAATTTGTGTGGGACTTAGGCACAGTCAATCAAGTAACTGAAGACCTGCACCCGATGGTTGCAAACCCTTAAACTCTTCTAACCTCCCTGTCCTAGACCTGAAGGCTGCCTTCTGCATTCCTTTAATCCCTGAATCTCAGGAAATACCTTTGAAAGGGAGTAACACTATTTGGGGGAAAAACAACAATATTGCTGGACTGTTCTCTCCCAGGGGTTCAAAAAACAGCCCCACCCTGTTTGGAACAGCCCTGGCGAAAGATCTCCAGGGTCTACAGATGTACAGATGGTTTGGGGTCTCCTTCTTCAATATGTAGATGATTTCCTTGTCTCCTACCACAGAGGACTCAGATAAAAACACAATTCTAACTTTGAACTTTCTAGCCCAGGCGGGTTATCGAGTATCTGCTGCCAAGGCTCAGCTCTCACAACAAAAGGTAACTTACCTAGGTTTCCAGATTTCTCAACGTCAGCGTGTCCTGCTGCCAGAGCGCAAACAAGTAATCCTCCAGATCTCCAACCCGACCACCTGGAGACAACTTCAAGGCTTTCTAGGTATGGCTAGTTTTTGCAAAATGTGGATCCTGAATTTTGGGTTAATAACAAAGCCTCTCTACAAAGCCACATGAGGAAAGGGCTCTGACCCTTTCAAATGAACAGGTGAATGTCAACAAGCCTTCTCGAAAATCAAGGAAAAGCTAGCCTCTGCCCTGGCACTTGGACTTCCAGACCTCAGAAAGCCCTGCAAACTATACGTACAGGAAGTGGAGGGAGTCATAGCAGAGGTCTTAACAACCGGGTCCTTGGAAAAGACCAGGTAGCATATTTTTCTAAACTTCCAGATCCAGTCCCTCAGGGATGGCCAGCCTGTCTTAGGGTGGTAGCTGCAACTTGCCTTCTTTTAGCTGAAGCTGAAAAGTTTACCTTAGGTCAGCCTGTGACTATGTTTTTACCTCATGCAATTTTCACCATACTGGAGTAGAAAGACGGGCTCTGGCTCACAGCAGGCCGAACAGCCCGCTACCAAGCCCAGCTCCTGGACAATCCAGAAGTCATGCTTCCCTCTGGAACCTCGGCACAGAAAGCAGAGTTAATTGCTCTCATGCGAGCCCTCCAAATAGCTGCTGGTAAAACAACTAACGTTTACACGAATTCCAGGTAAGCCTTCTCAGTCCTGCATGCTTATGGGGCCATTTGGAAAGAACGGGACCTTATAACATCAGCTCGGAAAGACATTAAGTATGCCACAGAAATTTTAATCCCTTCTTTACAACTTCCAGAAACTGCTCCAAATTACACTATTAGAGAACTTAAACAAGCAGCTGAATGTGGAACAACAGTAGATTTTCATGGATGGAAACGTACCCATGAAAGAAAGGTTATGAGTCCAGGACACTTGATGGATCCCCTTCTCAGTGAAGCCCTTTACAACCTGGTCTCTAAACACATTATTAGAGAAAACCTTCATTGAGCCATCCAGCCGGCAACCCGTTCCTGCCAAATATGCGCCCAAACAACCCCAAAACAACCAGGCCGCCTACCACTGGAATCCAGTATCAAAGACAGAGTTCAGGCGAAGACTGGCAAGTCGACTTCACCGACATGCCAAGAGCCCGTGGCAGTTATAAATTTATGCTGGTGTTCATTGACACTTTTTCTGGTTGGGTAGAAGCTTTTTCTTGTAAAGCAGAGAAAGCATCAGAAGTTACAAAATGGCACCTTAATGAAATCATTCCCAGGTTCGGCCTGCCTGCAACTATCTCACTTCACCCCACAAATTTCACAAGAAGTCTCTAGACCTTTAGGAATCAACTGGAACTTACGCTCAGCCTGGAGACCACAGTTAAGCTTAAAAGTTGAGAAGATGAATCACATGCTAAAAAACTGAATTGCCAAAATCTGTCAAGAAACAAAGATAACCTGGCCCCAAGCTTTGCCCTTAGCCTTCTTGCAGGTACAGGTCATCCCCAGAAGCAGGTTCAAATTGAGCCCTTTCGAAATTCTGTATGGAAAACAATTTCTTAAAAATAACTTGCCTTTAACCAGTACTCAGGTTTCTGTCACCAGGGAGGTCGCTTTCCGAAAATTGTTGTCTTTGGCATCCTATCTTCTGTTCACAGGTATGCTCTCAGCCATCCAAAATATCCTGTTGATGCCCCACTTCACCCGTTCCAGCCTGGTGATCAAGTTCAGCTGAAAACCTGGAAAGTGGAGCCCCTTGAACTCCAGTGGACTGGACTGTACACTGTTCTTTTAACCACCCACTTGGCAGCTAAAGTCGAAAACATCGAAGCTTGGGTGCATCACACTAGCCTCAAACCTGTGCCACCCCTGGAATATCCTCTGCAACAAGAACAACCTCATCAAAACAATTGGACCTGCGAGCTTGTGCAGGACTTAAAATATCTGTTGAAAAAAAAAAAAAACTAAGATAATGCCTGACTGGTGCCCCTCCAACCCAGAGATCCTCCATCATGATTGTTCTCTTAATGTTTACATTGCCTTTACTGTCTTGGCAATCATTGTGTTCCTCCTTCTCTTTTTACAGCAGCTCCAGGTCATTCCTTGCTTTCCTATATTTTGACTCCATGCTGAGCGTCTCATGGACAGACCATTTTTATCTAAAACTAATCCAGTCAGTAGCCACTGGAAGCAATCTCACTGTTGGGTATGTCAGCCTCTGCCTACCACCGTGGAAAGTCTCGACTTCCCTTGGGCAGTTCCAATAACTGATGTTACACACCTAAAGAAGGTACTGCCTGCCACCTGTAACGACACTTTCCATAGCTCTGGGTTAGAGGTACGAGCCCAAAAAGCAAGTGATACCACTCCTTGCTTTAAAAGCAAAAGCATATTTTACTGGGTTATAGATTTGGACACTATAGGCAATTTTACTTGGACTAATTACTCCACCTTAGTAGAAGGAATGAAACACCTACGAAATCTAACCAGCCTTATTAACCTAGGAACTTATCCAGGTTGTGTCATTAATAACTATAGCATAACACAAAGCTGGGATAATTTGTTCAATGACACTGCCAACCCTTGGTTTTATTCAGAGAGAAACAACTCAAAAGTTGCAAGCCATACCTGTATTTGCACACTGCCTGGAAATTCATTTCTTTGCAGTAATTATACTAAACCTGGGAGTCAAACATTCTTCTCTACTGCTTACAAATACTTCTTGCCTCGAGCTGTGCTTTGTACTTGTACCCTTGGAATAGCATCCTTCCCCATGATAATCACTTCCCCTTATAACCTCACTCTGCTAATGAAACCACCTACTAACTTAATGGAGGAAAAAAAGAGAAACTCAAACCTCAGACGACTCTGATGAAACCAGATGGGACTTAACTGGAACCAGGTGTAATCCCATAACCGAAATTGGCATTGGTTGGTTTGTCATTCGAATGCTTACAATTTTCCCTCAGCTCACAGCTCTTCAAGACGCTGTGTTAAACTTATCAGACACTATTCACATCCTTTCCAAAACTACCAGCTGAGCTGTAAAACCCCAGCAAACTTCCTTAAATTCCCTGGATGGGGTTGTGATGGACCACCATATTGCTCTTGACTATATCTTAGCCAAAGAAGGGGGCGTCTGTGCCGTAGCCAACACCTCTGTACCTGGATAAACACCAGTCATGAGGTAGAAGTCAATCTCCACAAATAAGAATAAATCGCCAATTGGACTCGTCCCCTTTGCCAACCTACTGCTGGAGAAACTCCGTCTGATTGGTGGTCATGGATAACGTCCCTGTTTCCCAGCTTCCACTGGCTCTGGCCCCTTTTTACTCCACTGATAATTCTTTTGCTAATCTGTCTGTTTTTGCCCTGCCTCTTAAACTATCTTACCAGTTTCATTCAAAATTGCCTAGCAGCTGTGAACATCATGGTGCTTCAGACCTCCAACCACGTTCCTCTCAACAAACCTCAGATCTTACAATGCACATGCTTACACCAGTCAGCAAGCTCAAAAGTTCCAGAGGTCCAGGCCACCACCTACATAAAGATCTATCTTCAAGACTGAAGACTCTGAAAACCAGAGGAGGGAATGTAACCGACAAGGTTAAACTGTTCCCCCTTCCTAGAATGTAACTGACAGAGTTAAACTGTTCCTCCTCCTCCCATCACACCCAGGGTCTGTGTCATGGATTGAATTGTGTCCCCCCAAAATATCTGTCAACTTGGCTAGGTCATGATTCCCAGTATTGTATGATTGTCTACCATTTTGTCATCTGATGTGATTTCCTTATGTGTTGTAAATTCTATCACTATGATGTAATGAGATGGATTAGTGGCAGTTATATTGATGAGATCTACAAGATTAGATAGTGCCTTAAGCCAATCTCTTTTGAGCTGTAAAAAGAGAAGTGAGCAGAGAGACATAGGGACCTCATACCACCATGAAAGCAGTGCTGGGAGCAGATCACATCCTTTGGACCTGAGGTTCCTGTGCTGAGATGCTCCCAGACCAAGGGATGACTGATGACAAGGACCTTCCTCCAGAGGTGACACAGAGAGAAAGCCTTCCCCTGAAGCTGACAGCATGAATTTGGACTTGTAACCTACTAGACTGTGAGAGAATAAATTTCTCTTTGTTAAAGCCATCCACTTGTGGTATTTCTGTTATGGCAGCACTAGATGACCAAGCCAATCTGTGAGTTCCTGATAAGGCATTCTATGTAGCAGCCCAAGGTCATTTTACTGCTTCTCTGCTCAAGGCCACTTCACTAATTGCACCCCCCCCCCAATTCGGACATGAGCAATAAGCCGCAAAGCTGTCCTTAGATAAACTTCATGCGTCATACCCCCTAAAAAACACACACCCCCTAACCACCATATTGTATCCCCCTACTGCACCCCCATACATGTTAATTCCTGGAATTGCCTGCCTATTCCCAGAAACTTCATGAATTATGCATAAATTCTCTATCTTGAACCCTATAACTGCCCTAGAATCCCCAGCGTCAGGGAGCTTGATTTGAGACTTAGTCTCCCAGCTCCTTGTTTGACCTGCTTGCAATAAAGTCTACTTTCCCTTTCTCAAAGTCCTGGTGTCTCTCAATTGATTCGAGAGGTCGCACCGGGGAGCACCCACTCTCATCGGGTTACACCATGCCAATCCTCTTCCACATTTTGCTGTAAAAAGAAAATTAGCATAGCACACTTAGGAAAATACCTGGGGACAAGGGGAGGGCACAATGGCGGCAAACAAACGCAGAAGGCTCCTGTTACTTGTGTAAAAATACATATGCGAATTGCTTCTGGCCAAGGAGATGTAAGCGGAAGTGGTTGAGCGTAATTTCTGAGAAATCTCCTTAAAAAGGAAGGCTAACTCAGCTGGCTTGCATCTTTTTTCCCTTGCCTTTCCCTTCTTCTTGTGTGCATGTTAGATCTGTTGCCTGGAGCTCCAGCAGACATATTGCCACCATGAGTTAACTCTGAGAATGGAAGCCAAACCTGCAGGATGGCAAAACAGAAATATTAAGAGTCTGGGTCCCCAGTGAAGGAGCCCTGGTGGTGCAGGAGTTAAGAACTCAGCTGCTAACTGAAAAGTCCGCGGCGCTCCACGGGAGACAGATGTGGCAGTCTGCTTCCATAAGGATTTACAGCCTTGGAAACTCTATGGGCAGTTCTACTCTGTCCTAAGTTGCTGTGAGTCAGAACTGACTCCGTGGTAGTGGGTTTGGTTTGAGTCCTCAATGATATTATGGAGCTATCATCCCAGCCCTACAATGCCTACTTCTGGACTTCTTATTATATGAGAAAAGAAAAATCCTTATTTATTTAAGCCATTGCTTTTTGAGCCCTCTGGTTATCAGAGCTAAACGCAGTTCCTAACTAATACAGAAGGCAATAGAAATTCAGAAGGATTTGACAAGGCAATTCACAGAAGAACAAAAATAAATGATCAACCAAAATATTTAAAGATGCTCAAATTCAGTTATTATTCAGGGAAATGCAAATTCAAGTGTCAATGGAATATCTCTACACTCATCAGATTGTGACAAATTTTAAAAGACTGATAACATCTACCACTGTCAGATGTTGTTACATATGCTGGCTAAAGCAGTCAAAATATAAAAATATACCCTTTGACTTTCACTCCTGGCAATCTATTCCACAGGAATAAAAACATCAATATATAAGGATATATGAATAAAGATGTTATTTATAGCTCTACATCTAGTGATAAAAAACTGGAAAGAAAGGAAATGCCCATCTAGTTCAGCAACTTACGGCAAACTGTGACATGGATTATTATGCAGCCATTAAAAGAATGAGTTAAATCTACACCAGTAGAGTTGAAAGATGTTAACAATCTTCTCTGAAGTGAGACAAGCAAGGTGCAATATTTATAAAGTAAATTATGCTTATTATTATTATGCCTATACAAACAGAAAACTATGGAAAAATACACAATATTTTTTTCACTGGTTACCTTTGAGAGTAAAAAAAAAAAAGGTTGGGGAGCAGATGGTGTAAGGAGAAAGAGTTGTTGTTGTTAGGTGCCATTGAGTCAGTTCTAACTCATAGAGATCCTATGTACAAAAGAATGAAACACTGACCGGTCCTGCTCCATGCTCACAATCATTGTTATGCTTGAGGCCATTGTTGCAGCCACTGTGTCAATCCGTCTTACTGAGGGTCTTCCTCTTTTTCTCTGACCCTCTACTTTACCAAGCATAATGTCCTTCTCCAAGGACTGATCCCTCCTAATAACATATCCAAAGTATGTAAGACGTAGTCTCGCCATCCTTCCTAAGGAGCATTCTGGTTGTACTTCTTCCAAGACAGATTTGTTCATTCTTCTGACAGTCCATAGTATATTCAATATTCTTTGCCAACATCATAATTCAAAAGCATCATTTCTTCTTTGGTCTTCTTTATCCATTGTCCGGCTTTCACAGGCATATGAAACAATTGAGAACACCATGGAATAGGGCAGGCACACCTTAGTCCTTAAAGTGACATCTTTGCTTTTTAACAACTTAAAGAGGTCTTTTGCAGCAGATTTGCTCAATGCAATGCGTCATTTGATTTGTTGATTGCTGCTTCCATGGCCGTTGATTGTGGATCCAAGTAAAATGAAATCCTTGACAACTTCAAGCTTTTCTCCGTTTATCATGATGTTGCTTATTGGTCCAGATGTGAGGGTTTTTGTTTTCTTTATGTTGAGGTGTAATCCATACTGAAATGTCATCTGCATATCGAAGGTTGTTAATGAGCCTTCCTCCAATCCCGATGCCCCGTTCTTCTTCATATAGTCCAGCTTCTCGGATTATTGCTCAGCATACAGATTGAATAAGTATGGTGAAAGGATACAACCCTGACGCACACCTTTCTTGACTTAAAACCACACAGTATCCTCTTGTTCTGTTCGAACGACTGCTTCTTGGTCTAAGTACAGGTTCCTCATGAGCACAGTTAAATGTTCTGGAATTCTCATTCTTCACAATGTTATCCATAATTTGTTATGATCCACACAGTCGAATGCCTTTGCACAGTCAACAAAACACAAGTAAACATCTTTCTGGTGTTCTGCGCTTTCAGCCACGATCGATCTGACATCAGCAATGATATCCCTTGCTCCGTGTCCTCTTCTGAATCCAGCTTGAATTTCTGGCAGTTCCCTGTTGATGTACTGCTGCAACCGCTTTTGAATGATCTTCAGCAAAATTTTACTTGTGTGTGATATTAATGACATTGTTCGATAATTTCCACATTCTGTTGGATTGCCTTTCTTTGGAATGGGTACAAATACGGATCTGTTCCAGTCGTTTGGCCAGGTAGCTGTCTTCCAAATTTCTTGGCATAGACAAGTGAGCGCTTCCACCGCTGCATCCGTTTGTTGAAACATCTCATTTGGTATTCTGTCAATTCCTGGAGCCTTGTTTTTTGCCAGTGCCTTCAGTGTAGCTTGGACCTCTTCCTTCAATACCATTGGAATGGTTGAAAGTCAACCAACTCCTTTTGGTACAGTGATTGTGTATTCTTTCCATTTTCTCTTGATGGTTCCTGTGTCGTTTAATATTTTCCCAGTAGAATCCTTTACTATTGCAACTCGAGGCTTGAATTTTTTTCTTCAATTCTTTCAGCTTGAGAAATGCAGAGTGTGTTCTTCCCTTTTGGTTTTCTATCTCCAGGTCTTTGCACATTTCATCATAATACTTTACTTTATCTTCTCGAGCTGCCCTTTGAAATCTTCTGTTCAGCTCTTTTACTTCATCATTTCTTCCTTTTGATTTAGCTACTCTATGTTCAAAAGCAACTTTCATAGTCTCATCTGACATCCATTTTGGTCTTTTCTTTCTTTCCTGTCCTTTTAATGACCTCTTGCTTTCTTCATGTTCAGTGTCCTTGATGTCATTCCAAAACTTGTCTGGTCTTTGGTCATTAGCTTTCAATGAGTCAAATCTATTCTTGAAATAGTCTCTAAATTCAGGTGGGATATACTCAAGGTCATACTTTGGCTCTCATGAACTTGTTCTAATTTTCTTCAACTTCAACTTGAACTTGCATACGAGCAATTCATTGTCTATTCTGGCCTTGTTCTGACTGATGATATTGAGCTTTTCCGTTGTCTCTTTCCACAGATGTAGTTGATTTGATTCCTGTGTATTCCATCTGGTGAGATCAACGTATATAATCACCATTTATGTTGTTGAAAAAAGGTATTTGCAATGAAGAAGTCATTAGTCTTGCAAAATTCTATTATGCGATCTCTGGCATTGTTTCAATCACCAAGACCATATTTTCCAATTACCAGTCCTTCTTTGTTTCCAAGTTTCGCATTCCAATCACCAGCAATTATCATCAATGGATCTTGATTGTATGTTTGATCAATTTCAACCTGCAAAAGTTGGTAAAAATCTTCAATTTCTTCATCTTTGGCCTTAGTAGTTGGTGCACAAATTTGAATAATAGTCATAGTAACTGGTCTTGTCTTCCTTGTAGGTGTATGAATGTTATCCTATCATTGACAACATTGTACTTCAGGATAGATCTTGAAATGTTCTTTTGACGATGAATGCAACACCATTCCTCTTCAATCTGTCATTCCCAGTATAGTAGACCATACAATTGTCTGATTCAAAATGGCCAATACCAGTCCATTTTAAGCTCACTAATGCCTAAGATATCAATCTTTATGTGTCCATTTCAGTTTCAAAGATTTCCAATTTTCCTAGATTTATACTTCATACATTCCACGTTCTGTTGTTAATAGATGTTTGCAGTTGTTTCTTCTCATTTTGAGTCATGCTACATCAGCGAATGAAGGTCCTGGAAGCTTGTCTCCATCCACATCATTAAGGTTGACTCTACTTTGAGGAGGCAGCTCTTCCCAGTCGTGTTTTGAGTGCCTTCCAACCTGAGGGGCTCATTTTCCAGCACTATACAGACAATGTTCCACTGCTATTCATAAGATTTTCATTATCCAGTTTTTTCAGAAGTAGACTAAGTCCTTCTTCCTTATCTGTCTTAATCTGGAAGCTCTGCTCAAACCTGCCCGCCAAGGGTGACCCTGCTGGTATTTGAAGTACCAGTGGCAAAGCTTCCAGTATCACAGCAAGATGCAAGCCACCACAGTACAACAAACTGACAGACACATGGTGTTAGGAGAGAGAGAGTATTAGAGGAGAATGTAGGAGGGAAAAAGAACAAAATAAGACTTAATACTTATAGACCATACTTGTAGCAGGCACTTAAGTAAAATCTAAGAATTCATCAATAATGTGTCAAAGAAACCTGGTATAGGCACACAGAAAATAATCTAGAATTATATCTCAAGTTCTTTAGGGGGGGAATAATTATGGACTGATAGAAGAACCTTTTTGTATATCCTTTATATTTAATTGAATATAAGTGTATGTAGCAAATGGTGCAGAGCTATCATAAAATAATTTTGCTTAATATACACAGGCACCGTGTGAAACTTATTGAGTTGTTAATATATTACTAATGATGAGGGATGAAGTCAATAATTTAATATGTGTATAAATATGTGAAAGATCTTACAGTTTTGAATTGTAGATGAAAATGTGATATTATCAGAAATTTTATTAGTAAGAAAGTGAAAACAAACTTCATAAGAAAAATGTTAAAAAGAAAAAGATGTAGAAATACAACACAAAACACAAAAGCAGGCATCAAAAAAGAACAAGTATGTTTGTAAAAGAATGCAATGAAAGTTCTAGAAATAAAAATAGTCATTGATATTACCAGTTGATGCCTCAACCTGATAAAGGGCCTCTACAAAGACCTATAGCTAATGTCATACCTAATGGTAAAAGACTGAAAGATTTCTCCCTAATATTGGTGACAAGGTAAGGATATTTGCTCTTACCACTTCTATTCAACATGAACTGGTGACCCTGGCCAGTACAATAAGGCAAGAAAAAGAAATAAAAGATATATAGATTGGAAATGAAGAATAATAAAAGCTGTCTTATTCACAGACGACATATTTGTGTTCATGGAAAGTTTTATGGAGTCTACAGAAAAGCTACTAGAACTAATAAGTGAATTTGGCAAGGTCAGAGAATACAAGGTCAATGTAAAATCAATTGTATTTCTATATTCTAGCAAAGAACAATTGGACAATGAAATTTTAAAAATTCCTTTTAAAATAGCATGCAAAACCATAAAATTTAGTTAAGTAAATATGTGCAAGATTTGTACACTGAAACTATAAACAAACAATACTGAGAGAAATTAAAGAAGACCTAAATCATTGGAGAGGTATACCATATTCATGGACTGAAACACTCAATATTGTTAAGATATGAGTTCGCCACACATTGGTCAATAGATTTAATATAACCCCAATTAAAATTAAAGGCTTTTTTGGGTAGAAATTTGCAAGCTGATTCTAAAATTTTGTATGGAAAGGCAAAGGACGTAGAATAGACACAACATTCTTGCAAAAGAAGAAAGTTGAAAGACTTACACTACTGATTTTAAGGCTTATTATACAGCTTTAGTAATCAAGACAATGTGGTATTGGCCAAAATAGATATACTGATCAGTGGAACAAAATAGAGTGCAAAAATAGACCTACATTTATATGATAATTAATTTTCACCAAAGTTGTCAAGGGAATTCAGTAGGGAGAATAATCTTTTCAGCCAACAGTGCTGGATATATTGCATATCTATAAGAAAAGGAAAAAAAAGAACCTTGACTTAAACCTCACATCTTATACAAAAATGAACTCAAAATGGATCACGGACTTAAATTCAAGAGACGAAATTATAAGACTTCTATAAGAAAACACAGGGGAAAATATTAGCCATTTTAGGGTATGCAAAGATTTGTTATATAGGACACAAAATTTACAAACCATAAAAGAAAAAAATTGATAAATTGGATTTCATCAAAATTTTCACAACTACACTGTTTAAAAGACCCTACTAAGAAAATGAAAAGGCACACCTCAGACTGGAAAAAATACTTATAATATATATATCTGACAAAGGCCTTGAATCCAGACTACAATATGAATCCAACAATTTTGATAGATTGTTTCTTCATTATAATTCAGGTAAAATTATTTTCTAAATTACATTGTGATTTCTTCTTTATTTAGAAGTATATTATTTAATTTCCAAGAAGATGGGGTTTTATAGTTATATTTTTGTTCAATTTGATTTCTAGTTTAATTCCACTGTGCTCAGAAAACATATTCTGAGTGATATTAATCCTTTGGAATTTGGTGAGACTTGCTTTATGACCTAGCTTATCATCAATTTTGGAAAATTTTCCATAATCACTTGGGAAAAAAAGTATATCTTGTCATTGTTCTATGCAGTCCTCTATGAAAGTCAATTAAGTCGTGTTTATTAATTGTATTAATATGATCTACTATACTGCTACCAATTTTTTTCTGCATGCTCTATCAGGCAGAGGCGTTAAAGTCTGCTATTACTATGAATTCTTCTATTTCTTCTTTTAGCTCTGAAAACTATTTAAATTTTGATGCTATGTTCATATTTAAGATTGTGATACCTTCCTGATGTATCCTCCCTTTTTATCATTATGTAATGTCCTTTTTTATTCTTGGTAATGTTTTTTGACTTAAGTCTATTTTGTCTGATATCAGTATAGATATACAAGTTTTCTGTTAGTTAATGTTTGCATGGTATACCTTATTCCATCATGTTACTTTCAACTTTTTTGTATACTTATATATTAGGTGACTCTCTTGTAAGCAGCATAAATATAGATTCTGAATTTTTCATCTAGACTAACCATGTTAATCTTTTAATAGTAATATTTAGTAATTCACATTTGATGTAATGGCTGATCTATTTGAGTTTGTATCTACTGTCTTACTTGGTATTTTTCATTCGATCCAGCTATTTTATATTCCCCTTTCTCTCTTTTCTTAAATGCTTTTAAATTAACCAAATATTTAAAAAAAATTTTTATTGTACTTTAGGCAAAGGTTTACAGAACAAATACTTTCTCATTAAACAGTCAGTACACATATTGTTTTATGACATTGGTTAACAACCCCACGACATGTCAACACGCTCCCTTCTGAGCCTCAGAGGACTTTTTTTTTTTTTGGTAAAAATATACAGAGCCAAAGATACACCATTTCAAAAATTTCTACATGTACAATTCAGTGACTTTGATTATATTCTTCCAGTTGTGCTGCGATTCCCACTTTAGATGAAGGTTTACAGAGCAAAATAGTTTCTCATTAAAAAGTTAGTACACATATTGCCCTATGACAATGGTTAAGAACCCCGATACATGTCAACACTGTCCTTACTCAACCTTGGGTTCCCTATTACCAGCTTTCCTGTCCCCTTCTGCCTTCTAGTCCTTGTCCCTGGACTGCTGTGCCTTATTAGTCCGGTTTTGTTTTATGGGGCTGTCCAATCCCCAGCTGAACGGTGAACCTCAGGAGTGAGTTCACAACTGAGCTGAAATGGTGTCCAGGGGCCATACTCTCAGGGTTTCTCCAGTCTCTATCAGGCCGGTAAATCTGGTCTTTTTTTGTGTGTTAGAATTTTGTTCTATATCCTTTTCCAGCTCTGTTCAGAACCCTCTTTTGTGATCCTGGTCAGAGCAGTCAGTGGTGGTAGCTGGGCACCATCTAGCTGTACTGGATTCAGTTGGTAGAGGCCTTGGTAGCTGTGGTCCATTAGTCCTTTACTTATCATTTCCTTGTATACTGTTCTCTTCATTCTCCCTTGCTCCCAAAGGGGTGAGACCAGTGGAGTATCTTAGGTGGCTGCTCACAGGCTTTTAAGACCCCAGACACTACACACCAAGGTAGAATGTAGAACATTGTCTTTATAAACTGTGTTATGCCATTTGAGCTAGATGTTCCCTGAGACCATAGTCCCCACAGCCCTCCGCCCAGCAATTCAGTCCCTCAGGGAGTTTGGATGTGTCTATGGAGCTTCCATGACCTTCCCTTGTACAAGTTGTGCTGGTTTCCCCAGTATTGTGTATTGTCTCTCCCTTCACCAAAGTTACTACTTATCTATTGTCTATTTAGTATTTCCCCCCACCCCTCCTATCGCTTGTAACCAACAAAGACTGTTACTTTTTGTGTGTAAACTTTTTCATGAGCTTTTACAATAGAGGTCTCTTGTAATATTTGTCCTTTTGTGATTGACTTATTTCACTCAGCATAATGTCCTCCAGTTTCATCCATGTTATGAGATGCTTCACAGATTCATCATTGTTCTTTATCGTTGCATAATACTCCATTGTGTGTATGTACCATAGTTTGTTTATCCATTCATCTGTTGATGGGCACCTACGTTGTTTCCATTGTTTTGCTATTGTGAACAATGCTGCCATGAACATAGGTGTGCATATGTCTATTCGAGTGACGACTCTTATTTCTCTAGGATATATTCCTAGGAGTGGGATTGCTGGATCGTATGGTATTTCTATTTCTAGCTTTCTAAGGAAGCACCATATCATTTTCCAAAATGGTTGTATCATTATGCATTCCCATCAGCAGTGCATAAGAGTTCCAGTCTCCCTGCAGCCTCTCGAACATTTGTTATTTTCTTTTTTTTTGATTTGTGCGAGTAATGCTGGGGTGAGATGGTATCTCGTCGTAGTTTTGATTTGCATTTCTCTAATGGCTAGTGATCGTAAGCATTTCCTCGTGTGTCTGTTAGCTGCTTGAATGTCTTCTTTGTTGAAATGTCTGTTCATTTCCTTTGCCCATTTTTTAATAGGATTATTTGTCTTTTTGTTGTAGAGGTGTTGGATTTTCTTGTAGATGATGGAGATTTGACCTTTGTCTGACTCGTACTGTCCAAAAATTTTTTTTCCCAGTCTGTAGGTTCTCTTTTTACTCTTTTGGTGAAGTCTTTTGAAGAGCATAGGTGTTTGGTTTTTAGAAGATCCCGGTTATCTAGCTTATATCCTGGGGTTTGTGTGTTGATGCTTATGGTTTGTATCCTGTTAATGCCGTGTATTAGGGCCTCTAACATTGGTCCTGTTTTTTCTTCTATGAACTTTATAGTTTTTGGCTTTATATTTAGGTCTTTGCTCCCTTTTGAATTAGTTTTTGTAGATGGTGTGAGGTATGGGTCCTGTTTCATTTTTTTGCAGATGGATATCCAGTTTTGCCAGCACCATTTGTTAAAAAGACTGCCTTTTCCCCCATTTAATGAACTTTGGGCCTTTGTCGAAGATCAGGTGACCGTAGGTAGATGGATTTACATCTGGGTTCTCAATTCTGTTCCTTTGGTCAGTGTATCTGTAGTTGTACCAGTACCAGGCTCTTTTGACTACTCTATAGTAGGTTTTGAGGTCAGGTAGTGTGAGTCCTCCTACTTTATTCTTCTTGTTCAATAGTGCTTTACTTATCCCGCGCTTCTTCCCTTTTCAGTATAAAGTTAATGATTAGTTTTTCCATCTCTTTGAAGAATGTCATTGGTATTTTAACCAAATATTTTTTAATTTTTTAAATTAAAAAAAATTATCATACAATAAAATAACTTTTTGGGAGGTGTACATAATTTTAGCACATGCATAGAGTTGTGTAATGACCATCATAATTAGGATACTGAACTATTTCTTCACCCCAAAAATCTCCCTTCTGCTACCCCTTTATAATCACACCCTCCCCCACTCCTAACCCCTGGCAATCACTGATTTGTTTTCCATCATTATAGTTCTGCCTTTTTGAGAATGCTATATAAAATGGCATCATACTGTATATAACATTTTGAGACAGGATACTTTCACTCAGTATAATATCTTTTAAAGATTTATCCAAGTTGTGGCATGAATCATTAGTCCATTTTCTTTTTATTGTTGAGTAGTATTCCATAGTATGGATTTAGCAGTTTGTTAATCCATTCACCAGACAAAGGACATTGGGGTTGTTATAGTTTTGGACAATTATGAATAAAGCTGGTATAAACATTTGTGTACAGGTTTTTGTTTGAACTTATGTTTTTGTTTCTCTAGGGCAAGATTTCTCAACAGCAGACCATTCACACTTTGGGCTGGATAATTCTTTGCTGTGAGAGGCTTCTTATGCATTGCCAAGTGTTTAGTAGCACCTATCCTGGCGTCTATACACTAAATGGCAACCCCTCATCCCAGTCTTAACAACCAAAAGTATATGCAGACATTGCCAAATGTCTCCTGGGGACAAGATCTCCCCAATTGAGAACCACTGCTTTCGGGTGAAAAAAACCCAAACGAAACCTGTTGCCGAGGAGTTGATTCCGCCTCATAGCGGCCCCATAGGACAGAGTAGAACTGCCCCCTAGCGCTTCCAAGGCTGTAATCTTTACAGAAGCAGACTGTCACATCTGTCTCCTATGGAGCAGCTGGTAGATCTGAACTGCCGACTTTTCAGTTAGCAGCCTTTCAGTTAGCTCTAGGGTAAATACCCAGGAATTCAATTGCTGAGTCATATGGTAAGTTCTGTTTAACTTTATAAGAAATTCCCAAGCTGTACCAGTTTGCATTTCCCCCAGAAATGCATGAGTTCCATTTGCTTCATATTCTCATCAACACTTGTTATTGTCGGTATTTTCTATTTTAGCCACTCTAATAGGTGTATAGTAGTATTTCATCATGGTTTTAATTTGCATTTTTCCCAATGCCCAATGATCTTGATCATTTTGTCAAGTGTTTATTTGCCGTCCATATATCCTTTTTAATGAAGTGTCTGTTCAAATTGCTTGTCCATTTTTAAACTGGGTATTTGTTTTCCTACTGTTGATATTTGAGACATCTTTATATATTCTGAAACAAGTCCTTTGTCAGATATGTGATTCTCATCCATTTATTTATTTAATCATTTATTTATATCAGTATGGACTCATGGATATTTATTCTATAATTTGGGTTGTACTACATTATTTATTTTATTGTTAAAATTATTCCAGCTTTAACCATTAAGAGCTCTTTCAGGTTGGCTTTGTGTCTATTTGACATGCCTCCATCCCTTTTTTCTTTTGAGCACTTTCTTACTTTCTGGTACTACAAGATGCTCCAAGCTCATCTTGTATTTTCCCTGTCCGTGTCCTAGAATCAGCCATTTCTCCAAGAAGCACTGGTTCCTTTTATTGGAGAATGGTATTAGAAACCAAGATCTGGGTAATAGGTGGGCAAATAGTGGTGTTTTTATTTTTACTTTTTGCCTCTATAAACTTGTATTTATACATTACAGGCAGTCCCTGGGTTATGAATGTCCGACTTACGTACAAGCCATTGTTATCAAGCAATCCCTGTAAGGTCTACTATACTGAAAATTCGAGATACATACAATGGTTCATAATAACAAATGGGTGCTACTCTGCGACATGCATCAAAACATTATTATTAGTATTACTGTATTATTATGTCAAAGATGGTTTAGTGTATCTGGAGGTGTTTAATTTTTTATGCATAGAAAGATACACTATATATTATATACTAAGACAAACATTTGACTAAGTGACATTAGATACGAACAGTACCTAACTGTTCTGGCTTGGACGTACAAATTTGACTTAAAGACAGATTTTAGGAAGGGAACTGGTTTGTAATCCAGGGACTGCCTGTATTGTTCTTTTAATGGTTACTTTACCAAAAAAAAAAAAAAAAACCAAACCCGCTGCTGTGGAGTCGATTCTGACTCGTAGAGACCCTATAGGACAGAGTAGAACTGCCCCATAGAGTTTCCAAGGAGCACCTGGTGGATTCGAACTGCCGAACTTTGGTTAGTAGCTGAACTCTAAACCACTATGCCAACAGGGTTTCCAATGGTTACTTTAGATGTTATAAAATGCATATTTCACTCATTACCTGTAAAAAAACCAAACCTGTTGCTGTTGAGTCGGTTCTGACTCATACAGGTTACTATAAATTATTACTCTTACCACTTGGTTGATAAATACTAATTAGAAATATTTACGTTTACTTTCCACCCTCCTGGAGCCCTGGTGGCTCAGTGGTTAAGAGCTCGGCTGCCACTCCTTGGAAACCCCATGGGGCAGTTCTATTCTGTCCTATTGGGTCGCTGTGTTTTGCATTGAGTCCTCGGGTGGTGCAAACGGTTAAAGCACTTGGCCGCTAAGCAAAAGGTTGGCGATTGGAGTCCACCCAGAGGCACCTTGAAAGAAACGCCTGGAGATTTACTTCTGAAAAATCAGCCATTGAAAACCCTATGGAGCACAAGTCTGCTCTGACACATATGGGGCCACCATGAGTCGGAATCCACTCGACAGCAACTGTTTTCTTCTTTTTTTTTTGTAATCTTTTGCGCTGTTATTTTCTTGCATTTTAAGTCTACGTACATTTTAAGCTCCACTAGACATTACTGTTATTGTTCTGTATAGTCAGTATACAGTTAATATTCATTAATATTTGTCTACATATTTTCTCTTTCTGTTGCTCTTCATTACTGAATACAACTCTATGTTTCCATCTGGAATAATTTTTTCTTCCTGAAGAACTCCTTTAAATATACACCTTTTAGTGCAATAGTAATGACAATGAATTCTATTAGTTTTTCTCTGTTTGAAAACATCTTTATTTTGTCTTTGTTTATGAAGAGAACTTTTGCTGGACATATAATTCGAAGTTGGCAGTAATGTTTTTTCAGTACTTTAAAGATAGCATATTTTTCTACGAAGAACTCAGAAATGTTAGTCTTATTGTTGCTTCTTTGAAAGAGTCTTTTAAGAAATGGATCTTTGTCTTCAGTTTTAAGAAGTCTTACTATGATGTGCCTTCATGTGATTTTTTCTTTGATTTTTTGCTTGTTTGGGGTTCATAGACCTTGAAATTGTGGGGAGCTGTTTTTCATCAACTTTAGATGAAAATCACCTCTTCAAATATCAATTCTGCCCCATTCTCTTTCTCCTCTTTCTGCTGTCTCATCTGCTATAAAACCCATGTATTTTTCAGTTGTAGAATCTTATTCTGTTCTTTTCAAAATACATTATATTGTTGAGATGACGTATGTTTTGTTATGTATATTTTCCCTACAAAAAATACATTCTAATTCTTCAGTGAAAGTCTCCATCTTTACAACTATTTTTGCCATATTTTTCCTCTATTTTATTGAACATATCAATCACATTTATATAAAACTTCTTTTTAGCTGGATCACTTGTTGACTTCTATTGTCTTATTTCACTTTTGTTTTTCCATCATATAGTCCTGTATTTTGTTGTTTCTAGTTTTTTTAATGGAAAAATTGTAGAGGCTCCAAGTTATCTTCTTCTAGCGAGGGCTCATCCTTTCATTGGCTGATCACCTTCATTCTATCAGAGACTGTGCTGATTCACCCCTGGCTCCATGGCATTTTCATATGAGTGCTTGAATATTCTTCAAGGACCCTCACCCTAGCAGATACTGAACTCACGTTTTTGTCTCACAAGACTGTAGAAAGCTCTGTTGTTTTCAGACATTTTCTGCTCAAGTCTTTTTTCCCTTCTACCGTGAAGAGTCTCAGAATGTGGAAAATATCTTGAGGGGAAAAATGCATAAGGCTCTCCAAGCATCCACCAAAATCTTTTCTAGTTTCTCTGTCCCCCATCAGCAATTGTCTGTTGCTATATGCTAAGCACAAGAGGTATGCTTAAAACAAAGTGTTTCAGAAAGGTTGGAAATAAAAGGCCAGAATATTATATATCAGGCAAATTCTAACTAAAATAATGATAACACAGCAGTGTAATTTTAGTTAAAATGTAATTCTCTGATTATAACGGAAGAAAATTAGAAATCAATTCTAAAGAGACAGACAGCCCTCCCATGCTTTCGGAATTAAAAAAAGAAAAGAAACCTTTAAATAATTCATGGGTTAAAAAAAAGAAAGAATGGAAATTACAAAATACTAAGAATGAATAATGTAGCCCTGGGACCCTGTCTCACTTTGAGAACTCTGTTTTTGTTCCTGGCCCCAGGCTGGTGTGGTACATAGGATTTTAAAATGGCCTGCAAGATTCCTACCCCCTGGTGTTCTATGCCCAGTATGATGCCTTCCCCTTGGGTGCGGGCAATATCTGTGAATGTGATGGGATATCATGTCCGTTATTAGGCTGCCAATCGGTTGACTTTGAGTTAATCTAATGGGAGATTATCCTGGGTAGGCCTGACCAAATCAGGTGAGCCCTTAAAAGGAGGTAAAGCATCAGAGAGGCATTGTTTTGTTGACCTCAGAGGAAAAAAAAGCAAATAGCCATATCGTGAACTGCATATGAAAAGGGGCAGCTTATAGAAACTGAACATGGACCCTGGTGACAGCTGGCCAGTAAAAAGAGACCTCAGTGATGTTCCTTCTCAATTTCTAGACCACAGAGAATTTATTTTCTTGTTCTAAAGTATGCTATGTATTTAAAAGAAAATTTGAAATGTTTTATTTATTAATTTTATGTAGTTGAAATTGGAGGGGGAGGTTTAATCATGTGCTTCATTTGAACTTTAAATTAGGCTTCCCAACCCGAAGAGCTAAGAGCTCACACTGAAAATTTCCTGAGAAGTCTACAATAAAATAAGTCTGATTTCTATCAGTATAAATGTTTCCAAACTTCATTATGGATCAGAGAATGTGTCTGAAATTAAATGTCACTCAAATTTACCAGCCTTCCTCAGATTTCCAAGTCTATCTTTTGCCATTTCCTAACATACTACCTAGATAAATTAAATAAAGAATTCTGTAGTAAAGTTTCTAGTCATATTTGAAGTGATCAAGGGGAATCTTTGTAAAACTTCACTAGAAAGATAGCAAAAGAGATGCGTGGTATTGAAAAAGATGAGTTAGATGCCTAGAAGGAAGAATCCTCAATTGCAATAAATAGGCCAATAATATAGATTGTCTCAAGTACAATAGTATCCTGTAAAATGCTGTACCTTGGAGGAGCCAGTGTCTGCTCTAGAAACTCCTCAATTTTAATGAAGTCTGTTTTCAACTCCTTGTTATACACCAGGAAGGGAGGATTGGTACCTGGGGCTAAGTCCTTCAGCTCTTCAGGCTTTCTATGATTATTGAAAATAAGCAGAGTTAGGCCTATAGATAAAGTACACATTATACAAACACCAAGATTGTATTGGCGTCTACTGATCTCAGTCCCCAGAATTAAACATGGCCTGATTTCTCCTTACCTGGTCATGTCAACAGTAGTCACATTGAATTTAACTCCTTTAAGCCACAGGACCATGAAAAGGCGTTGGCAAAAGGGACAGTTTCCAATACTCTCTCCATCACTCCCAGCCTATTAAGATAAAGAAAGGCCTTAGTTCATTCATTCATTCACTCATTCATTCAACGAATATATGAGTGCCTACTGGGAACTGAGTCAGTTGCTGGGGATACAGTGAGAAGTCCTTACTCTCGTAGATTCTACAATTTATAGGCAAAGAGAGATAAGGAAGGCATTCATCTCATTATATGTAAAATTACAAATATGAGTACCTAATAATAATAAAATTTACATATTACCAGAATTTATATAACCACTCCTTCTCTATTGATGGACATTTAGGATATTCCAAAATTTTTTCCATTATAAATACTTTTGCAACAAACATTTCTGGGCATCTAAATTGTTCCTTTTCTGAGATTATATCTTTAGTGTATTCTTGAAAATGAGAAGCCTAAGTAAATAGTACGCACATTTTGAATTTTGACAGATCCTGCCAAATATCCTTTCTGAAAGGTGAGTATCTTTCCATGTCTTCACTGACTATTTGATTTCCTTATTTTGTGAATTGTTTTGTTCATGTCAATCTTCCATTTTTCTGTTAAGGTAACTATTTCTTTTCTTTATTAATTTGGAAAAATTATTTGTATACTAAAGACATTAACTCTTTGTGACGCATGTGACATGTAATTTTTTTAAAACATGTCTTATGTAAAATCTAGATTTTACATAAAACCTATCATTCTTTATGTCTATGCATTCTTTTCCTTTTTGTGATATGTTTAGAAAGGCCTTATATACATAAATATTACAAAAAACTTATTTTCTTATTTTGTTTTATCATAAAAATCTCTCCTATTTTATTCTAGTAACTTTGTGCTTTCATTTTTACATTTGTTTGATCTATGTGAAATTTATTTTGGTGTAAGGGATGTACTGGGACTCTAGCTTTAGTATTTTCTCTTTCTTTCTCTCTCTCTCTTTTTCTTTCTTTCTACAAATAATTAGTCATTGTCTTAACACCATTCATTAAAATATCCATTTTTCTCCCACTGAATGTAATATTTTTGTCAAAAACTGCTTTGAAATTTTATATATATTGGAATTTATCTGTGGACTCTCTATTCTTCATTCATCCATTCACTCACCCAGTAAGTATTCACTGAACAAATAATTACGATGTGTTTAGCATATGCTAAAGGAATCTTGGTGGCACAATGGTTAAAATGTTCCACTGCTAACTGACAGTTTTTGGCTGTTCGAAACCACCAGCCACTCCATGGGAGAAAGAGGTAGCAATCTACTTCCATAAAGCTTTCGACTTTGGAAACCCTGCGGGGCAGTTCTACTCTGTCCTATAGGGTCACTATGAGTCGGAATCAACTCGATGACAAGGGGTTTGGTTTGGTTGGAACATATACTAGGAAATAAAAAGATAATAGTAAGCAAAAACAGATATTAAAATAAACAGTCTCCAAAATAAAGTCTAAGTTATAAACTGAGATAAATTCTTTGAAGGAAGGAAGTGCATGTTATGAGAGAATGTAACAGAGGAACCTAATCTACGTGGGGTCTGTCAGGCAAGGCCTTTCCTGAGGAAGTGGCATTTGAACAGAGTTCAAAGGGTAAGTAAGAGTTAACTAGGTGAATGGACATGAAATGGGCCTTCTAAACAGAGGGAATGGCAAAAGGCTTGCAACAGGCTTGAACATAGCACATATAAGGAACTGAAAGAAGGGCAAGGTGACTGGAATTCAGGGAGTGAGGGAGAGAAAAGAAAATTTTGATAAATGGGGCTATATTAAAGTTAAAATCTGCTTTTCAAAAGAACTGTTAAGAAAATGAAAAAGATCTTGTATCCAACATTTATAACATACGTAAATAAAGAACTCCTACAACACAATAACAAAACGAACTACCCTACTTTAAAAATGGGTAAGAGATTTGAACAGACACTTCACAACGGAAGATAAACATATGGTAAATAAGGACATGAAAAGATGCTCAACATCATTAGTCATCAGGGAAATGCAAATTAAGACCACAATGAGATACCATTACACACACATTAGAATGGCTGAAATTAAAAAGACTGACCATACGAAGAGCTGGTGAGGATCTGAAGCAACTGAAACGCTCATACGCTGCTGGTGGGAGTATAAAATGGTACAACTGCTTTGGAAAAGAGTTTGGCAAAGTTAAACCTGCACCTATAGTATGACGCGATTCCAATCCTAAGTATTTATCCAAGAGAAATGAAAGCATATAGTCATACCAAGAATTGTCCACAGATATTTATAGCAAATGTCCTTGGGTTGGTTCTTATGGTACATCTACACAATGCAATACTTCAGCAATAAAAAGAAATGAGCTATTGATACAACAACATGGGTAAGTCTCTAAATAGTTATGCTGAGTGAAAGAAGTCAGACAAAAAAGAGTACATACTGTGTGATTCCATTTATAGAAAATTCTATAAAATGCAAACTAATCTATCCTGACAGAAAGCAGATGGTTTCGGGGAGATGTGGGGAAGATTGAAAAGAGACAATAGATAACTTTCAGAGGTGATGAAAATATTCTATGTTTTGATTGGGGTGGTAGTTACATGTGTGTCTATATTTGTCAAACATTATTAAACTGTGTACTTAAAATGGGTGCATTTTATTTTATGTAATTATATCCCAGTAGAGTTGATTAAAACAGAAAAGGCCAAAAAGCAGAACAGAAAAAAACAAAATAAATGATAGTATGCAGAGGTTGCAGACATTGGAATGACAAAGTTAAGGGTATGACCATGGGAGGGGAGGGCTGAGAAACAGTGGAACAAGATCACTGGAGGAGAGCAAGTCAAGGATCTGAGAGACCAGTATCGCAAGGATCATCTGTGTAGATTTTGAAATCACCAAGAATTACGACAGGAGTAGTAATGGGCAGAGTGTCAGTGACGCAGGACCTAAAATCCTCAAGGAATAAGGGAGAGTGACCTGGGGTTTAGAAGATAAGTATAACAAGGAGGGGTAGTGAGTGGCTTAGTTTGATGTTATGAGACCCAACATAGGCGTTTCTCTGAATGGAGGAGGTAGAATGGTCTGTAAACAGCAATGAGGAGCAAGGACACCTACCGCATCTCCAGGCTCAGTGGTAAGAGGAATGAGGAAGAAAAAGCAGCCACTTCTTGAGAGGGCTATAGCTGATGCAGTGTTCTCACGGAAGATTCAGGTTTTAGACACTTAAATCTGAACATGTCCCAAATGGAATTACTCCTTTTGTGTTTACTCTACACATCAACCTGATTTTTTATAGGGCTCACACTCCTGTGAATGGCACTGCCATCCACCCAGTTGCTCAAGCTAGAAAACCAGTACTCATCCCTCTGCTTCACCCCCAACATTCAATCCAATACCAATTCTTGTCAATTTTACATAAAAATATCTCCCAAATAAATTCAGTTCTCTCCTTTCCCGTGGCCATGACTTCATTCATTCATTCAATGCTTATTTAATGCTTAGTATCTCCCAAGCACTGTTAGGTGCTGACTACCTAAGTCCAAGCTATAAGCATCTTTAATCTTTTGGAACTAAATTTTTTTTCTTTTATGTATCACTTATCCACAAGCTTGTAGCCTGTAGAAGGAAACAAAGGATACTTCCTCCTACAGCTGCTCTTATCTGTTATTTGTAGCAATATTAAGGTCACAAAAACCCTGGGTATAATTTAAATTTTTTGGCAAACTTTCCTTTCCCTGGCAGTGGGTGAAACAGAGGAAATAATGTTTCTCTCTTTGATGGTGTCAGGGAGTGAAGAGGTATGGGAAGAGGCAACCGACCTTGGCAGCTGCATTTTTTTTTTTTTTTTAATAACAGTTGTGTACAGAAGTCAGACTAAGGATACAAATCAGAACTGGAGTTAGTGGGTGGAAACATGATTAGGGGTGGGAGACAGGAAAAAGAATGGAGTCTGATAATAGATACAGCAGGAAGGGTGGATCGCCTTTGGCAAAAGGAAAGGCAAAACAGGGAGGTGTGGGGGAAATGCAGTCAAGTTTTACAGGAAAACTGAAGGGTTTTTTTTTCCTTCTGTTTATGTTACGCTTATTTAAAGTGCCATCACATAAAATTTTAGAATGTAAATTCCCTAGGCTGATTGATGAATTACCTACCTCTTAAGTATCTTTGGCTGGCAAAGACAGGATGTGGTCATTCACCGAAACAGCTATTTCTCTTTGTGTTTGTGATCTAAGTTTCTAAACACGAAAAATAATAATAGTAACAATAACAGCTAACATTTATTGAGTGTTTACTATGTTACCAACTACTGTGCTTTATATACATTGCCTCATTTAATACTTACAATGATCCTCTTCTCACTTAGAAAACCCAGGATTATTTACTCCAGACCAAACACTTGCCGTCGAGTTGATTCTGATTCATAGCAACCCTATAGAACCTACAGTTTACTTCAGAACCCATGCTCTTAAATACTGCTTTCTCACTTCTAATAATTTTGTTGTTTTTAATTAATTAGAGTTTTTATGATAGTTCTAAGAGAGTTTGAAAATGGTCTGAACATTCATCTCTTCCTTTTTTCCCACACAAATAAAATAGTTTTTGACAAAAATATTACATTCGGAATTTTTTGACCCAAATGTTTGATTCCATAATGCTATGTACAAATTAGGTTAAAACTTAATTTTAGAGTGTTTGATAGAGAACTCAAACATGCCATTTAACAATGAACAACAGACCAATAAGATGAACTCTGCGTTTAGAGAAAGAAAAATATGTGTTATAAAATCCCTTTGTTCTTAGTTCCTGGATATAAATCTTGCCAAAATCATTCAGAGCTGAAAAGCAATGCTCTCCTTGGCTATGTGGAACACATAGATGGTGTGATATGGATAATTAATTGTGACGGGAAAGTGCTTAATCTCTTATAGGGATCCCATCAGTGGTATGGGGAAGAAGTTATGGGAGAGTTCTTGAGCCACAGCCAAAGGTAGCCGGAGGAAATCACAGATTCTTCTAATCTTTGGAAAGATATCACACTAGATATAAAGGAGATACTACTGGCAATGAGCAGTGCTTTTTAAATTTACTTTTACATTTTTCACCATTCTTAATCCCTATGCTCCCCTCACCCCAAGTATTCTCCATGAAATTTCTAGGGATCTGTGGAACACATCATAAAGCAAAGCAAAACAAAGCCTGCATCAGATAATACCCAAGGTTCTTCCAGAAAATCAATTTGGAGGACAGAGGTTAACAAATCATGCATTGGATGAGCAACTGTTGAATTAAATAATAACTTTCAGGTTAAAATTGCTAATAATTTATTATGAGCTTATTTCTAAAGGATTCCACCTCATGAAATTCTGGAAAATTTTACTAAAAAGTTCAGCCAATTGAAAACAGTTTAATAAGATTTGTTATTAAATGATTTAATAAGATTATTTAAAGTGCCATCACATAAAATTTTAGGATGTAAATTCCCTAGGCTGATTGATGAATTACCTACCTCTTAAGTATCTTTGGCTGGCAAAGACAGGATGTGGTCATTCACCAAAACAGCTATTTTAAAGGATTCGAATCCTAATTCTGCCATTCACTAGCGATGTGACCACGGACAAAGTCACTTAACTGCTCTTTGCTTTAGTTTCTGTATCTATAAAATGGGATTAATAATAAACCATGCAGTGCAGTGCCTGCTGTATAGTAAGTACTCAAGAAATTATTAGCATTTTAACTAGAAAGTTATTATTTAATTCAATGGTTGCTAATCCGATGCGTGATTTGCTAACCTCTGCCCTCCAAATTACTACTCAAATATGGGAAGTCTATGAAGATAAACAAATCAATGTCAACAACTGGTTTGAAGAGTTTGAACTGAATGAACAGTTTAGACAAAAGGAATACTTTAGTAATTACCCTATGTAGAGATATTATCTCTGGCTTGGAATTGGTTTGTGTAAAAGTCCAGTTAGGAAATTAAGGCTCGTTTATATCCTTAGTGTCGGAACACTCACATATTTTTGCTGGAATTTAGAGATAGGAAAAGTAGCTCCTATGTCCCATAGTCCAGCAAACACTTGTTTGGATTACCTTGCTATATAGGAATGCCAATGTTTCTCTCTTATTATTTTGAAGAGGCAGATTGATAATGTCCTTGGTGTATATATGTGATTGTTGTTAAATAATGTAAAATGGCTGTAAAAATATCACTTTAGCCAACAGCTATTTAACCTAATGCTGGATAAGCATGCCTTATTTTCTGTCTTTGTAAGCGATAAAGAGGCTGTATAGTTTTAGAGGCAAGTTACTTAAGCTTTGTATGCCTTAGTTTACTTATCTAGAAAATGATGAGGACACTATTACTATGACTATGATGACTACAGCTACTACTAATGATAGTGATGATGACGTTAATGATGGTAACCTGCCCCCTAAATTGTGGTCAGGATTAAAGGAGGCAATATATGTAAAATGCTTAGAAAAGCGTCAAGCATGATATGATAGTTTGCTATTATTGTTATTATCCTGAGTACTTTCAATAGTCAATGAAAGTACAGGTAAAAATAAATAGTTAATCTAAACAAGGATTTAGGAAACTATGTAATTCCTGTTTGGAATAACCCATACAAAACCTTTTTTTCTTGATGAACCAATTTAGAAACACGTTCCTTTTGCCTACTTTAGGGGGTTTCCAAAGGGCTTTTCTGAAAAGTTAAGAAGTAAAAAAACTCCAGGGCAGACGGTAAAGAGAAAATGCCTCCTTCTTACATAACAGACACACAGACTCCTGTCTTTCGTTTTCCTCCCACAGCGTCCATGCGACTCTACTGTGAAGTTTCTCCATTGTAGGAGAATTTCAGAAAGTTCTGTTTGAGCTATGTGTGGGAAAGGGGCTCTCAGGCCATTCTTGGCCCTCACCTCTACCCATCCAGGTCTTTCAAAACCTATCTCATAAAACACAGATTGCTAGAGCTGGAAAAGCCCTTAACAATCATCTTGCCAGTCTCCTTCATTGTATAGATGGAGAAACAAACGTCCAGAGAGAGGAAGGGATTTGTCCAAGGTTGCAGAGGAAGCCACTGAGAATACAATTTAGGTGCTCTGACTACCAATCAGTCTAGTGCTCTTTCTACCATATCACCTTGCTTTTTCAGGTGAGATGTTTTCCGTTGTCACCTAAGAACAGCTAAGCACTTGGGCACTGTTTTAGGATTCAAATTAAGAAAATAATTACAAAATTCTTTCTTACATCTCTAGCCCAAATGTTGACGTTTTTAAAAAAGACGAAGTCCGGAGTCAAGAAATAATACAGTCCATATGCTGTTATTATAGCTGGAAAACTTACCTTCACAAAAAGCTCAATTTCAGGGTCTGCTTGAGTTCTGGGCCTCAGGCCTGCCATATTTCTGTCTTACTGCCAGTTGTCAGCCGCTTGACTCCTGCACAGTACACAATACTCGTGAACTCTTTCAGTTTTATCCAAAGGCTCAAGTAATGTTGGTGCTTAAAAGGAGAGTCCAGTTTGTAGTTGACTGAGTCAGAGCTGGGCCAGTCTCTCTTCTCAAGAGGTGGGGTCCAGAGAATTCTAGAGGCTTGAGAGCAGCTCTTGAATTCCTTTTCCTTCTTCCACTTGACCTAAAATTTGAATCAAGGAGGAGCCAAAGGGGTATGTGTAAATTGGCTGGCTAGAAGGGTGGGGGTGTTTCCAGAGAGGCTTCAGTGCTGTGAGTCAGCATCAGAGAAACACATACACACACAAACACACACATGCAGTGCTGGCTTCTATATATCAAGCAGACCAGATGTTCTCTAGAGCCTCCCTTAGAGTCCTGGGCTCCATGCCCAGAAAAGGGCCTCTTATTGCTGTTCCTGTAACCTGACAGCAGCAAAAAGCTCTTCCAGGAAAAGGGAGAAATGACTTGGGTTTTATCATTGAAAAGGATGTTTATCCAATGATCCCGTGTAACTGTTGCCGTCAAGTTGATTCTGACTAGTAGAGACCCTATAGGACAGAGTAGAACTGCCCCACGGGATTTCCAAAGCTGTAAGTCTTTATGAAAGCAGACTGCCACGTCTGTCTCCTGTGGAACAGCTGGTGGGTTCGAACTGCTGACCTTTTAGATAGTATCCGACCTCTTAATCACTGCGCCACCAGGGCTCCCTGATCCTGTCTAAGAGTGTATTTCCACCCGCAATTCTATTGCTCACACAGCCAGATTTCCCTTTTGGGTTGCAAATTTCACTTCTCTTCTATAACCAGGAAACATTCCCTGGGGTTGAGTCCGGAGGCTTCTTTTGAGTGCCCCACCTAGTTCTTTATTTCTGGTGATCAGGGACTGGAACCGATCACTTCCTTGTTTTGGCTTCTGCATCAGAAACCACGAGTGGTTCTAGATCTCTGCTTGTTAACCCTGGGGCAGCAGTAAAATATCAGTTTGCTGACCTTCCGCACTGATCACTGGGTGTCTACAATGTTTCTGGCAGCTCTGTTTTCTGCCTGCTAGGACTGAGGAGGGAAGTCAGCATTAATAAACACCTTTGCTGGTAAGAAGGAGCCCTGGTGGTGCAGTGGTTAAAACACTCGGCTGCTAACCAAAAGGTCGGAGGCTTGAACCCACCAGCTGCTTCTTAGGAGAAAGATGTGGCAGTCTGCTTCTATAAAGATTTGCAGCCTTGGAAACCCTATGGAGTTGCTATGAGTCAGAATCGACTCGATGGCAATAGGTTTTTTTGGGTTTTGCTGGTAAGAGTCTGTTCCTGCTTGGAGCCAAACTGAACATAGATCCACCAGTTGGGTGCCACCATGACCCTCCTTTCTACAGCAGCACCAAACATTGCCCATGTTCATGTGGATTTAACATGTACCTGCCGTTGCTGTGTGCAGAGATTTACAGGGTAAGAGGCTCTTGGCAAAACACAGCCTGTGCCACACCTGCGGGTTCCACACGAGGAGTGGCTGATATGAAGACGGGTGTTCTGGGTTGTGAGACCTGATGATTTCTCGAATGGTCATAAAAGTGAGAGGGAAATTGTGCTAGAAATCTGCTGTGTCTGACCTTGATGTTGAGTTTAGGATTAGCTGTTTAGCAGGAGCTGGTGAAGGCTTTGTTTGGACATATTTTCACTCCATTCACTCATTTGCTCACTCCAAAGACAGTCAGTGAATGCCTGCTCTGTACCAGGGCGCCCGTCCACTCACTGACATTGGCAGCATGGGCGGACAAGCAAGCGGGAGGACAATAGGAGTTCAACTTTAAGCATGCCAAGTCTGAGGCATCCTCATGCTTCTCCACTCCCTATAGCCAATCAATACGAAGTCCTGTCACTTTTACATTTTGTGTATTTTAAAAATCCATCATCTCCACTTTGTCTCTACTGCTACTCCCAATTTCAAGCCAGCAACATTTCTTATTTTTTTTTTTAATTGAAATTTTGATTTTTTTCAAAAAGTCCAAATCATTACTTGACCCTTAGCCTTCTTGGGAAAACTACCATCCCTACCGTGACCACAGCAGCAACAACAACAGACCACAGCCTAATAAGCTCTGTATGAGCTCAAATAAATGGTCAAAGTCGATAGATGACCTCCTGACCCCCTCTCCTTCCTTCCCTCCCTCCCTCCTTCCCTTCTTTTCTTTCTCCCCGCAGAGTGCTTCTAAAAAAAATTTATCGAGGTATAATCTACATACCATAAAAGTCGCTGTTTTTAATTCCTTCACATAAATGTCTTTAAAATGCCCTTGGCGCAATAAATGCAATTTTTAGTAAATTTATCAAGTGGTGCAACCATCACTACAATCCAATTTTAGACATTTCCATCACCTCAGTGACATCGCCTTTGCCCTCATGCAGTCAATACCCATTACCACCCACAGCATCAGGCAACCACTAACCTACTTTCTGTCTCTCTGAATTTGCCTATTCTAGATATTTCATATGAGTGGAATCCTGTAATATTTATCTTTTTGTGTCTGGCTTCTTTCACTTAGCATGATGTTTTCAGGGTTCATCCATGTCGTAACATGTATCAAAACTGTATTCCTTTCTATGACTGAATGATACTCCATTATATGTATATACCATGTTTTGTTTATCCATTCATCTTTGATGAGCATTTGGGTCATTTCCACTTTGGGAATATTATGAATGATGCTGCTATGAACACTCGTGTACAAGTTTTTGGGTGGATGTGTGTTTTCAATTCTCTTGGGTATACAGCTAAGAGTGGGATTGCTGGGTCATGGTTGTGCAGTGGTTAAGAACTCGGCTGCTAACCAAAAGGTCGGCAGTTTGAATCCACCAGCCGCTCCTTGGGGTAGTTCTACCCTGTCCTATAGGGTCGCTGTGAGTTGGAATCGACTTGACAGCATTGGGTTTGGTTTTGGCGTGGTAACTCTGTGTTCAATCTTTTGCCAAACTGTTCCAAAGAGGAGGCACCATTTTCTATTCCCCGCAGAAGTGTATGAGAATGCCAACTTTGCCACATTCTTGTCAATACTTGTTATTTTCCCTTTTACTTTTTTAAAATTACAGCCATCCCCGTGGTTGTGATGTGGTATTTCATTGTGATTTTGACTCGCATTTCTCTAATGATCGATGATGCTGAGCATCTTTTCATGTGTTTATTGGCCATTTATATCTCTTCTTTGAAGAAATGTCTATTCAGATCCTTCGCGCATTTTAAAAATTGGGTTATTTGTTTCTTTATCGTGTTGCTGAGTTGTAAGAGTTCTGTATATATTTTGGATTGTTGTTGCTGTTAGTTGTTGTCGAGTCAGTTCCGATACTAGACCCTTATCAGATATATGATTTGCAAATATTTTCTCCCAGTCTGTGGCTTGTCTTTTTATTTTCCTAATGGTATATTTTGAAGGGCAAAGGTTTTGAATTTTAATAAACCTAATTTATCTTTTTTTTTTTCTTTTATGGATTGTGCTTTTTGGTGTTGTGTCTAAGAACTCTTTGCCTAACCTAACTCAAGGTCATGAAGATTATATCTATCCTGTGTTTTCTTTTAAAAGTTTTAAAGTTTTGCCTCTTATATTTAAGTCTGTGATCTACTGTGGGTTCATTTTTTGTGCATTGTGTGAGGTAAGCGTCTAAATGAATCTTTTTGTATGTGGATACGTAATTGGCTCAGCACCATTTGTTGAAAAGACTATCCTTTCCCCATTACTGATACCACACTTGATAACTGCTTTATAGTACATTTTGAAATAAGGAAGTGAAAGTCCTCCCACTTTTTTCTTTGTATTTAATATTCTCTTGGCTATTCTAGGTTCTTTGTATTTCCAGATAAATGTTAGGGTTAGCTTGTAAATTTCTGCAAAAACGCCTGCTGTAATTTTGATAAGGAAAATTTTAAATCTATACATCAATATGGGGAATACTGTCAACTTAACAATAATGAATTTTTAAATTCATGCACATGGAATGGCTGTTCATTTATTGAGATGTATTTTGAAATCTTAGTAATATTTTGTAGTTCTCACTGTACAAGTCTTGCATTTCTATTGATAAATTTATCCCTAGATATTTTTTGATGCTATTATGGATGAAAATGTTTTCTTAGTTTTATTTTTGGATTGGTCATGCTAGAATATAAAAATACAATATGTGTGTGTATGTGTGGGAAGATTAAGAATCAATCAAGATCAACAGCCCAAGACCAACTCCTATTCGGCAGAGGTCAGACATACCTTCTCTCACCAGCCCTTTTTACCTATTCCAACACCATCTGTCCCTCTCATACATCTTGTTTGCATGGTCCTACCCCCACACGGGTGCCATGCACCATATTTACATTGTTAGCAAGCTATCCAGTTCACTTGGTGGGCCACAAGCACCTCACTTGCATAGTCCCACCCAGTCTTTTGGTGGGAGTTACAAGACCATGGAGAGAAAGGCCATATAAAAGCCATCCACTGTACCACACAGGGTGACTCCTGTTTTCCTTAGACATGCCTCATCCTTTTATTTGTTTATTTTTAGCCTTTACTATCTTGCACAACGAGATGCTCCCAGTTTATCTTGTATTTTCCCTGCCACAGCCCCCAAATCAGCCATTTCTCCAAGAGACTTCATTCCTTTTATTGGAGAATGCTATTTAGAAACTAAGATCTGGGTGCTGGGTGTGCTCATCACTACAGAGATGTCACTTTATGGGAATTACCACTGGACAGAGTTAGGAAATATATGTCTGTATGTATATAAAACTAAAGGAGCCCTGGTGGCACAGTGGTTAAAGCACTCTGCTGCTAAGGGTTCAAACCCGCCAGCCGCTCTGCAGGAGAAAGAAGTGGCAGTCTGCTTCTGTAAAGATTAGAACTTTGGAAACCCCATGGGGCAGTTCTATTCTGTCCTATAGGGTCTCTATGAGTCAGAATCAAGTCAACTGACACAACAACGTACTAACCCATATATACACACTTAGTTGCAGTTATTTCTGTATCTATTCATCTGGATATTGGGCTAAACATGAGCTCATACTGATGTCGCCAAATTTAATACAGCACCACGCGGTTTATTCTAGCCTTTCCTCCTGGATTGTTTACAATTTTTCTTTTCGAAAGTTGGAAGCCTGGCTCCCACTATCCACGATCCATTTGCTTACTTGTTCAACCTCAATATACATGTTAAGTAGTTTTGGGATTGTTTACCCATACATCTGCGAGAAAAAACAAAAACAAAAAACAGCTTTACCGACTAGAGTACACTGTTTATATACAGTTCCTTTTGCATTTAGCCTTACAATTTCCAGTCAAAACACTATTTTCCAAAATTACTTAGGTCAAATCTTTTCTTTCGCCACCTCCTTCAGTGAGGTTATGTCATACATTTGTAATATAGCAGGCTACTTTTGTCACAGTATGAATTCCATCCTGGGATCCCCCAACCTCCCAGCTTAAATTTGCATATATCAGTGTTCACTCTTTGTGATCTAAAGTTCATGGGTTTTGACAATTGCATAGAGTTATGTATCCACCACCAAAGTACCGTATAGAATACTCCCATTGCCCTCGAAATTACCCCTTGTGTTCAACCACTCCCCAATTCCCAAGCCTCTGGCAACTCCTGATCTGTTATTGATTTCTATAATTTTGCCTTTCCCAGAATGTCATATGAATGAAATCATGCAATATGTAGACTTTTCAGCCTGGATCATTTCACTTAGAAAAATATATTTAAAATTTATCCATACTGTTGCATGACTCAACAGCTCATTCATTTTTCTCCCACGGGTTATATTGTTTACTTTATCAGCCAATCTGTTATTTAGCTGAAAGGTGACTCCAGGAGTAGTTCTAGTTAAAAGTTTAAAGCTTATCTCAGAGTGACAGTCTCAGCGGTTCCTCTAGTCTCTGCTGGTCCAGTAATTCTGGCCTTTTTTTTTTTTTTTTAATTTGGTTTTGTTCTACGTCTACATCAATTGTGGCCCCGGTCAGAAAGGTCGGTAGTGGTAGCCAGGCACCATCTAGTTCTGGTCTCTGGATAGGTGAGGCCATGTAGGCAATTGGTTTACGCAGATTTATGTAGGCCATTGTTTATGTAGGCAATTGGTTCTGTAGACTAGCTTTTTTCTTTGAGTCTTTGGTTTTCTTCTTTCTCTTTTGCTCCAGACGAGTAGAGTCCAATAGTTGTATCTTAGACGGTCACTCACAAGCTTTTAAGACCTCAGATGTTACTTACCAAACTAGGATGTAGAACATAAACTAAACGTGCCAATTGACCAAGATGTCCCACAAGACTACAGTTCTAAACCTTCAAATCCAGTAAACTAATCCTGTGAGACGTTTGGTTATGTCTGGGAAAAACAAACCCATTACCATCGAGTTGATTCCGACTCATAGAGGCCTTATAGGACAAAGTAGAACTGCCCCATAAGGTTTCCAAGGCTGTAATGTTTACAGAAGTAGATTGCCACATCTTTCTCTCATGGAATGGCTGGTGGGTTTGACCCTCTTGGTTAGCAGCCAAGTGCTTAACCACTGTGGCTGCTAGGGCTCCTTTCATTAATTTTTATATCTGGATAGTATTCAATTGCATGGATGAACAATAGTTTGCTTATCCATTCACCTGTTGAAATAGGTCTTGGTTGTTTCTAGTTTTTGTTGATTATGACTAAAGCTACTATAAACATTCAAGTATGGATTTTTGTGTGAATATATTTTTCAGTTAACTTGAATAACTAAGAGTGCTATTGATGGGTTATATGCTAAATCTATGTTTAACATTATAAGAAACTCTGAAAATGTCCTGCAAAGTGGTTGACCATTTTGCATCCCACCAGCAATGAATGAGAGCTCCTGTCACTCCGCATAGTTTTCAGCATTTGGTATTGTCAGTGTTTTTGACTTAGCCATTCTAATAGGTGTGCAATGATATTTTATTCTGTTTTAATTTGCATTTCTCTATTTATAAGTGATGGTGAACATCTTTTCATACTCTTACTTACCATCTATGTATCTTCTTTGGTCAAGTGTCTTCTCAGATATTTCTCCCATTTTGGGGGGATTGTTTTCTCATTGTTTAGTTTTAAAAGTTCTTTATATCTAGGCAGGAGTCCTTTATCAGACATGTCATTTGAACATATTTTCTCTGTCTGTGGCCTGTTTTTCTATTCTCTTAACAGTGTCTTTTTCAGAGCAAATGTTTTTAATTTTTTAAGTCAAATTTATCAATTTTTTTGTATGGATTGTGCTGTTAAGGTCATATCTGAGAATTTTTTCTGTTATACATAAGGTTGCCGTGAGTCAGGGCCAACTTGACAACAACTAACAACAGCAACTCTTTGTCTAACCCAAGGTGATGAATATTTTATTCTCGGAGTTTTATGGTTTTACATTTTACATACAGGTCTATGATCCATTTTGAGGTAATTTTGGTGTAATATGCAGTAAATGTTCTTTTTTGCATATGAATATATAGTTATTCCAACACTATTTGTTGAAATAATGATTCTTTCTCCATTGAACTGCAATTACATTTGCACTTTTGTAAAACGTAGTTGACTATATTTGCGTGGATCCATTTTGGCATCTCTGTTCCGTTCCCTGGGTAGTGCACATGGTTAAAGGGCTCAGCTACTAACCAAAGGGTTGGAGGTTCGAGTCCACCCAGAGGCACCTTAGAAGAACGGCCTTGTGATCTACTTCTGAAAAATCAGCCGTTGAAAACTGTGGATCCCAGGCTCACTTAGAACAAGATCTACTCAGGTAGAATAGGAAGCCAAAAACATCACACACCTGTACACACAACAGTCTGACAGCCCCCAGGATGGCTGGAGAGCTTAGCCCTGCTAGCCAACAGAGAGCCAGTGCTTCTGCCTGAACCCGAGGTCTGCCTGCCAAACTCACCCCCTCTACCACCACACCTGTGTCTTGGGGCCAGGGGGCAGGGCTGGCTTCTCACACCTCCTTTCTGCATCTGCAGACATTGCTCACTCACCTCTATCCTTTTGGACTTTCCTATCCTGCAGTACATTGGACTAGCCTTTCCCTGGCCCACTTCTCAGCTTCTATAGGCACTCGGTCCATGCATAGACATGACCAATCATTAGGCACACGTGGCTACTGAGCACTTGAAATGTGGCTAGTCTGAATTGAGATGAACTGTCAATGCAGGACACATCCCAGATTTTTAAAGACTTAGTATGAATAAAAGAATGTAAAATATGTCATTACACTTAAAATGTGGCTAGTCTGAATTAAGATGTGCTGTAAGTGTAAATTACACACTACATTTTGATGACTTAGTAGGAAAAAATGTAAAATGTCTCATTAGTACCTTTTGATATTGATCTTGTGTTGAAATGATAATAATTTGGATATACTGGGTTAAATAAAATATACTATTAAAATTAAAAAAAATCCTATGGAGCACAGTTCTACACTGGTAGACATGGGGTCACCAGGAATTGGAATTGACTCAACAGCAAATGGTAACTGGTAGATTGCATTCCATTGATCAATATGTCTATCCTTTTGCCAATACTACATTGTCTCAATTACCGTGGCTTTATAGTTAAGTCTTGAATTTGGGTCATTTGAGTCCTCTGACTTTTTTCTTCCCTTTCAGAATTGTTTTGGCAATTCTAGTACATTTTCCCTTCCATATAAATGTTAGAATCAGCTTGTTGATATCTACAAAAAAGCTTTATGGATTTAAATAGAGATTTCATTGAATCTATAGATCAAATTGAGGAGAATTGACATCTTAAGGATACTGAGTCTTCCAATCCATAAACATGACATAGGTCGCAATTTAATTAGACTTTTTTGTCTCATTATATCAATGTTTTGTAGTTTGCCACATAAATTACCTGCACATATTTTGTTCAGTTTTTACTTAAGTACTTCATTTTTCTTTATGTTGAGGTGTAATACATACTGAAGGCTGTAGTCTTTGATCTTCATCAGTAAGTGCTTCAAGTTCTCTTCACTTTCAGCAAGCAAAGTTGTGTCATCTACATATTGCAGGTTGTTAATGAGTCTTCCTCCAATCCCGACGCAGCATTCTTCTTCATATAGTCCAGCTTCTCAGGTTATTGGATCAAAATTCTCACAACTGGACCAATAAGCAACATCATGATAAACCGAGAAAAGATTGAAGTTATCAAGGATTTCACTTTACTTGGATCCACGATCAATACCCATGGAAGCAGCAGTCAAGAAATCAAACGACGCATTGCATTTGGCTAATCTGCTGCAAAAGACCTCTTTAAAGTGTTAAAAAGCAAAGATGTCACTTTGAGGACTATGGTGCGCCTGACCCAACCCATGGTATTTTCAATTGTCTCATATGCATAAGAGGGCTAGACAATGACTAAGGAAGACCAAAAAAGAATTGATGCCTTTGAATTGTGGTGTTGGCAAAGAATATTGAATATACCTACCATGGACTGCCAGAAAAATGAACAAATCTATCTTGGAAGAAGTACAGCCAGAATGTTCTTTAGAAGTGAGAAAGGCAAGAATTCATCTCCTGTACTTTGGACATGTTATCAGGAGGGACCAGTCCCTAGAGAAGGACATCATACTTGGTAAAGAAGAGGGTCAGTGAAAAAGAGGAATACCTTCAACGAGATGGATTGACACAGTGGCTGCAACAATGGGCTCAAGCATAGCAATGATTGTGAGGACGACACAGGCAGTGTTTTGTTCTGTTGTACATAGGGTTGCTATGAGTCAGAACTGACTCAATGACACCTAACAACACAACAACAACTGTTTTTTATTTGAAATTCTAATTTTTTTTCCTGGCATATAGAAATACAATTTTTTTTAAAATACTGACTGCCATGGTTTGAATTATGTCCCCCCAGAAATGTGTGTATCAATTTGGCTGGGCCATGATTCCCAGAATTGTGTGGTTGGCCTCCTTTTTGTGATTGCAATTTTATGTTAAAGAGGATTAGCGTGGGATTGTAACACCACCTTTACCCAGGTCACATCCCTGATCCAATGTAAAAGGAGCTTCCCTGGGGTGTGGCCTGCAAGCAGAGAGTTGGGGACCTCATACCATCAAGAAAGCAGTGCCGGGAGCAGAGCATGTCCTTTGGACCGGAGTCCCTGCACCGAGAAGCTCCTAGTCCAGGGGGAACATTGATGAGAAGGCCGACAGAGAGAGAAAGCTTTCCCCTGGAGCTGACGCCCTGAATTTGGACTTTTAGTCTACTTTACTCGGAAGAAATAAATTTCTCTTTGTTAAAGCCATCCACTTGCGGTATTTCTGTTATAGCAGCACTAGATGACTAAGACGCTGACCTTGTATCCTGTGACTTTGTTCAACTTACTTATTAGTTCCAGGAGTTTTATTGTAAATTTTTGGGGAATTTTCTACATAGATAGTCATGTAGTCTTCAAATAGAGTTATTTTTTCCTTTCCAATATGTATGTCTTTTATTTCTTCTCTCCCTCTTTCTCTTTCTTTACTTCCTTGTTTCTTTCTTTTTTGGTATCCTTGCTTGCACTAGCTAGGACTTGGTCTTAGATATCTAGTGTTGCTACAACAGAAATACCACAAGTGGGTGGCTTTAACAAACGGAAATTTATTTTCTCACAGTTAGGAGGCTGGAAGTCAGAATTCAGGGCACCGGCTCTAGGAGAAGCCTTTCTCTTTCTGTTGGCTCTCGGGGAAGGTCCTTGTTCCTTGGTTCCTTGGTGATCTTCAGGTGGTGTGACATCTATCTTCCCCCACCTCTGCTTGCTTCTCTGTACCTAATCAGCTCTGTTTATATCTCAAAAGAGATTGACTTAAAACACACCCTACAGTAATGCTGCCTCATTAACATAACACAGAAAACCCATTCCCAAATGGGATTATAGCAGCCGGTATAGTAGGATTTAGAACACATATTTTTTGGGGACACAATTCAATCCATAACAGACTTCCAGTGCAATGTTGAATGGGAGTGATGAGAAAGGATATCCTTGCCTTGTTCCCAATCTTGTTGTTGAGTGCTGTTGAGTTGATTCTGACTCAGCGACTCCACGTGACAGAGTAGAACTGTTTCATAGGGTTTCCTAGGCTGTAATCTTTACTAAAGTAGATAGCTTGGTCTTTCTCCTGTAGAGCCACTGGGTGGGTTCGAACCGCCAACCTTTCAGTAGAGGTGAACTCTTAACCATTGTGCCACCAGGGCTCCTTAGAGGGAAGTAATTAATTTGTTTGCTCTCTTAGTTATCTAGTGGTGCAGTAACAGAAACACCACAAGTGGGTGGCTTTAAAGAACAGAAATTTATTTTCTCATAGTTCTGGAGACTGAAAGTCCAAATCAGGGTCTTTCTTCCGTGAGCCTCTCTCCTACTTTCTGGTGTCTGCCAGCCATCCTTGGCATTCCTTTGCTTGTAGACAGGTCCTCACATGTTATCTGCCTTCCCCCTTTGTCCATTCTGCTCTTTTAAAACTCAGAAGTGATTAACATAAAGAAAACCTTATTTCCAAACAGGATTATACTTACAGGTAAAGCGACCTGGATTTCAATACATATTTTTGGGGTACACAAATCAATCTAGAACACTCACCATTAAGTATGGTGTTAGCTGTAGATTTTACATAGATAGATTGCTGATGTGGAGTTGACTCTGATTCATTGTCACTTTATGTACCACAGAATGAAATGTTGCCCAGTCCTGCGTCATCCTCATGATGGCTGGCTATTATGCCAATCCATGTCACCAAGGGTCTCTCTTGCCCTTGCTGGCCCTCTACTTCACCAAACATGATGTGTTCCTCCAGGGATTGGTCCTTCCTAATGATGTGTCCAAAGCAAGCTATTTGGACAATGTTCTGTTGTGATCCGAAAGGTTTTCAATGGCTAATTTTCAGAAGTTGATCTCCAGGCTTTTCTTCCTAGTCTGTCTTAATCTGGAAGCTCTGCTGAAGCCTGTCCACCATGGGTGATCCAGCTGGTATTTGAAATATTGGTGGCATAGCTTCCAGCATCACAGCAATCTGCAAGCTACCAAAGTATAACAAAATGACAGACAGGTGGTGGTTTTACATAGATAGCCTTTATTTGGTTAAGAAAGTCTCATTTTATTCCTAATTTGCTGAGAGTTTTTTTTTTTATCATAAGTAGATACTGAATTTTGTCAAGTGCATTTTCTGCATCTACTAATATGATCATCTGGTGTTTCTTATTTAGATGGAAAATATGGTGAATTACATTGATTGATTTTTTACTGTTGAACCACCCTTGAATTCCTGGGATGAATCCAACTGATATTGATATTATTATCTTTTTTATATATTGTTATATTCAATTTGTTAATACTCTGGTAAGGATTTTTTGCATCTATGTTCATGAGATATTGGTCTTTAGTTTGTTTTCTTGTAATATCTTTGTTTGGTTTTGGTAATAGGATAATGCTGGCCTCGTAAAATGAATAAGGTAATGTTCTCTCTTCTGTTTTGTGAAAGAGATTGTGTAGAATTGGTATTAAGTTCTACTTAAATGTTTGGTAGAATTCTTGAGTGAAATAATCTGACTTGGTGTTTTCTTTTTTGGAAAGTTTTAAACTACTAATTGAATTTTTTAACAGATATAGGGCTATTCAGGTTATCTATTTTTAACTTGGCTGAGTTTTTGTCCACCCCGTGTCTGTCAGTTTGTCTTACTTTGGTGGCTTGCATGTTGCTGTGATACTGGAAGCTTTGCCACCGGTATTTCAAATACTAGCAGGGTCATCCTTGTTGGATAGGTTTCAGCTCAGCTTCCAGACTAAGACAGACTAGGAAAAAGAACCTGGCAGTTTACTTTTGAAAAAATTAGCTAGGGAAAACCTTATGAATAGCAGTGGAACATTGTCTTATATAGAGCTGCCTCCTCAAAGTGGAGTCGACCTTAATGACGGGAATGGAGTCAAGCTTTCGGGACCTTCATTTGCTGATGTGGCACGACTCAAAATGAGAAGAAACAGCTGCAAACACCCATTAATAATCGGAATGTGGAATGTATAATGTATGAATCTAGGAAAATTGAGAGCTGTCAAAAATGAAATGGAACTCATAAATATCGATATCTTAGGTATTAGTGAGCTGAAATGGACTGGTATTGGACATTTTGAATTGGACAATCATATGTTCTACTATGCTAGGAATGACAACTTGAAGAGGAATGGCGTTGCACTCATCATCAAAAAGAACATGTCAAGATCTATCCTGAAATACAATGCTGTCAGTGATAGGATAATATTCATAGGCCTACAAGGAAGATCGAAGAAGAATTGATGCCTTTAAATTGTGGTGTTGGTGAAGAATATTGAATATACCATGGACTGCCAAAAGAACGAACAAATCTGTCTTGGAAGAAGTACAATCAGAATGCTCCTTAGAAGCAAGGATGGCGAGACTATGTCTCCCATGCTTTGGACATGTCATCAGGAGGGATCAGTCCCTGGAGAAAGACACCACGCTTGGAAAAGTAGGGGGTCAGCGAAAAAGAGGAAGACCCTCAACAAGCTGGATTACATATTGGCTTTAACAATGGGTTCAAGCATAACAACGATTACGAAGATGGCACAGGACTGGGCAGTGTTTCGTTCTGCTGTACAGAGGGTCGCTATGAGTTGGAACTGACTCAACAGCACCTAACAACAACAACAAGAAGGAAGACCAGTTAATACAACTATTATTCAAATTTATGCACCAACCACTAAGGCCAAAGATGAAGAAACTGAAGATTTTTACCAACTTCTGCAGTCTGAAATTGATCAAACATGCAGTTAAGATGGACTGATAATTACTGGCATTTGGAATGTGAAAGCTGGAAACAAAGAAAAAGGATTGGTAGTAGAAAAATATGGCCTTGGTGATAGGAAGGACACCGGAGATTGCATAGTAGACTATTGCAAGACCAAAGACTTCTTTATTGCAAATACCTTTTTTTCAACAACATAAACAGCGAGTATACACGTGGACCTTGCCAAATGGAATACACCGGAATCAAATCGACTACATCTGTGGAGAGAGACGATGGAAAAGCTCAATATCATAAGTCATAACAAGGCCGGGAGTCGACTATGGAACAGACCATCAATAGCTCATATGCAAGTTCAAGTTGAAGCTGAAGAAAATTAGAACTAGTCCACGAGAGCCAAAATACCAACTTGAGTATATCCCACCTGAATTTAGAGACCATCTCAAGAATACATTTGATGCATTGAACACTAATGACAGAAAACCAGATGAGTTGTGGGACGACATCAAGGACATCATACGTGAAGAAAGCAAGAGGTCATTAGAAAGACAGGAAAGAAAGAAAAGACCAAAATGGATGTCTGAAGAGACTCTGAAACTTGCTCTTGAATGTAAAGTGGCTAAAGCCAATGGAAGAAATGATGAAGTAAAAGAGCTGAACAGAAGATTTTAAATGGCAGCTCGAGAAGACCAAGTAAAGTATTATAATGACATGTGCAAAGACCTGGAGACAGAAAACCAAAAGGAAAGAACATGCTCTGCATTTCTAAAGCTGAAAGAACTGAAGAAAAAATTCAAACCCCAAGTTGCAATATTGAATTCTATGGGGAAAATATTAAATGACACAGGAAGCATCAAAAAAAGATGGAAGGAATACATAGAGTCAGAGTACCAATAAGAATTTTTAGACGTTCAACCATTTCAGGAGGTAGCATATGATCAAGAACTGACGGTACTGAAAGAAGAGGTCCAAGCTGCACTGAAGGCATTGGCAAAAAACAAGGCTTCAGGAATTGACAGAATACAATTGAGATGTTTCAACAAATGGATGCAGTGCTGGAAGCACTCACTTGTCTATGCCAAGAAATTTCGAAGACATCTGTCTGGCCAACAGAGTGGAAGAGATCCATATTTGTACCTATTCCAAAGCAAGGAGATCCAACAGAATGTGGACATTATCAAACAACATTATTAATATCACACACAAGTGAAATTTTGCAGAAGATCATTCAAAAGTGGTTACAGCAGTACATTAACAGGGAACTGCCAGAAATTCAAGCCAGATTCAGAAGATGTGGAATGAGGGTTATCATTGCTGATGTCAGATGGATCATGGCTGAAAGCAGAGAATACCAGAAAGATGTTTACCTGGTTGTTTTTTTTTCTTAATTGTGCTTTAGGTGAAAGTTTACAGCTCGAGTTAATTTCTCATACAAAAATTTATACACATATTGTTTTTTGACATTAGTTGCAATCCCCACAATGTGAGAGCACACTCCACCTTTCCACCCCGAGTTTCCTGTGTTTACTTGACCAGCTCCTGTCCCTTCCTGCCTTCTCATCCTGCCTCCAGACGGGAGCCAACCATTTGGTCTCGTGTATCTGCCTGAACTAAGAAGCACACTCCTCATGTGTATTATTTTTTGTTTTATAGTCCTGTCTACTCTTAGTCAGAAGAGTGGACTTTGGGAATGGTTTCAGCTTAGGGCTAACAGTGCGTCTGGGGGCCATAGTTTCGGGGGCTCTGCAGTCTCTGTCAGACCATTAAGTCTGGTCTTTTTACATGAATTTGAGTTCTGCTCCACACTTTTCTCCTGCTCCACCCTCTCTGTTGTGTTCCCTGTCAGGGCAGTCATCGGTGGTAGCCGGGCACCATCTAGTTCTGTTCTCAGGCTGGTGGAGTCTCTGGTTCATGTGGTCCTTTCTGTCTCTTGTGTCTTTGGTTTCCTTCATTCTCCTTTGCTCCAAGTGGGATGGGACCAGTTGATTACCTGTGTTTTATTGACTATGCAAAAACATTCAACTGTGTGGATCTTAACAAATTATAGATAACGTTGCGAAGAATAGAAATTACAGAACACTTAATTGTGCTCATGAAGAACCTGTTCATAGACCAAGAAGCAGTAGTTCAAACAGAACAAGGGTATACTGCATGGATTAAAGTCAAGAAAGGTGTGTATCCTTTCACCGTACTTATTCAATTTGTATGCTGAGCAAATAATCTGAGACTGGACTATATGAAGAAGAATGGGTCATCAGGATTGGAGGAAGACTCATTAACAACCTGTAATATGC